>NW_027179748.1:57500-105000 GCF_036669935.1 Montipora foliosa
TTTAATTCTGCTTCAGTATGTACACAATCCCTCAAAAGAATTTTGTTGTGACTTATATTTGTCGTGTTATCGACAGTGCTGGTGGCTTTTGTGAGTAAATCTCCAAGATCCAGGCCACCGTCGGGTTCGTCGAAGAAATCTCTCGTTGCATTCTTCTCTTGCATTGGGTGTGCCGCAACAAGGGAGGCCAGCGGACTGTCATCATCAGGGTCTGACTCCGAGTCCGACAAAGAGAACATCTCTGCCTCCAGGAAGGGTGATGCAATATCTATGATCTAACAAATATATCTGTAATTATTAAATAGCTTGTCAAACTACTCAACATAAGTACGCTGATAACCTGCTTTGCATTTCGTTACTTACAATTTGGTTAATGGAATTATTTGGATTAACCTCTAATTACCAAATTATCATCATTTTACTGGTTTCTAAATAGTCAAAATAGTCATTAGGCTTATAAGCTTTTTATTTGTCCAATGTCCACGACGAAAGTACGCAAACTTGGATGACAACTAACACACATCATAAACAAAGAAATCTGGAACATGGGTTACACAACACTTCTTGCGCCTACTCGATCGATTAATTGCGCAAAGCACTCCGAAGGAGGTCGAACACTGCCATAAGCATGAGTTCGTCAATCATGTAGTCATAAAATGCATTGTGTGGTTCCAGAAAATATCCATACCCCCACCACGGAAGATCATTGGAAATTTCGAGGGAGAGGGGGGGTTAAAGGGCAGTAATTTCCAAGGGGTAGGGGGGTTTCATGGGAAGCTACTTTTCCAAAGGGTCACGAACCACATACAAAACATTGAAAGCAACATACGATCGATCTGAAGCACAAAAACACACTATCGGACGATGTTTTGAAACAAAAGTCAGTTTTGAGATAAAGTTAATCCTTTCAGCTTCAATGTTTCCGTTTTTCTTTGAGTTAGCTAGCGCTTCAATCTCCCGAAGCTAAGAACAATGTGTCTTTCATTTGGGACGAATTCAAAACATTTAAAATGGCGGTTTCAACTGGAGTCTCATCCCCAGACTTCCAATTTTGTCTCTTTTTCGTCCAATCAACACTTCCGTTCTCTTGAGTATCACTTTTCGCTACCTTCACATGCAGTAAACACATTTTTGATGGGATTCATGTTTTACTGGGGGAAGTAACTCATTGAAAATGTGATAAGACGCAAGTTCCCACCATCTCAATGCTTCGGCGTGCAACGACATTTTTTTTTTTGTGGGTGGCATTTAGACCACGGACAGGAACCGGGAGTCAAGTTTTCTCTTCTTTGAGTAAACGCAATTTGCAGCCTCGGGAAACGATTGTTGAGGTTCAGTTTGTTATGTCAAACTGGAAATTCTGAAACAGGAGTTTCACTACTCAATAACAATAACAGTTGCCCTCTCAATTCCATCCATGGCTCAAAGGCAAGCAACAGTGAGGCTGTGTCATTTACCGGCGAGAATAACTGCTGGAGAGTCAGTAAATTTGAAGACTGCACTTAAATCGCCATATCTAAAATTACAAATGTGACCGTCCAGGGGAAAACCAACAAAAAGGTGATGACACAGGCATGCTATTTTAGCACGCTAGACAAAAGAAATTTTCTTTAACACGGGAGTGCCGTGTCGTAATGCACGCCTCATTAAAATTTTCTTGTGTCTGATACTACAAGTTGTAAACAATAGAGCGTGTTATACCAAACAAAAGAGCGTGTCAGCAAAAGTAAAATCGAGCACGGCGTAAAAAGACATGGAGTGAGTGAAATTGCACGACAGCTGCGCCAAAACGCTCGCTAAAAACCAAGTATAACACTCCCAAAGCTGAGTAAGGGCCGACTTACCTGCGGAAATAGCTGAAAAATCCCGCAGAATAATGTATTGTGCAAAAGTAATGCAAACATATTTCGCCAAAATTCGCGGCTTTTCCTGACTTTTTGACGAAAACAAAAATTGACTTTGAATTTTCGTGCGAAAAATCGCTCTGTTCGATAAATGACCTCAAAAAATTGAGCGAAATTTCACTCTTTATTTGCTCTTCTCGAACATTCTCACGTATTTTCTGGACAAAAATTTGCCAAGTTCGAATTTGCTGCGATGATTCTTTTCTGCCATCATTTCACAATGTGTAAGCTCTACAACAAACTCTTGTTCGTGAAGCAAAAATCGCAGTTTTTGTTGTGTGAGGCAATGATTTCTTTTTCGTTGGAAATAGCCGATTAAACTGTCGGATCATTGAATCTATTTTTGATACGACTTTATTTACGCGTACATATGCTTATTCAGTGATGTTGATGGCGGCCGCCGATTCATGTCACAAAAATTCAGTGCTTCGAATTTTGTTATCTCGAATTTTCGTTTGGTTACCTCGAAAATTCGCTACTTCGAATTTTCCAGAAAGATCGTGAATTTTCCGCCTCAGACCCTACGAAAAATCGTTCGAAAATTCGATGACTTTTCGTGGAAAATTCGCAAGAACAAAGGACGAATTTCGACGAATTTCGTTTGCATTACTTTTGCAATTTTACGGTGCCTGTTTTGGCACGCATCTGACACGCAACACGCCACGCTAAACAAAAGGTTTGGAGTGTCTCAGTGTGCACAACAAAAGCCACCGTGACATCTATTGTGCTACTCATTAAATATGCGCATGTGCCGTGTTGTATGTCACGCTCAGCGTGCCGTGTCATGCACGCGTGCCCGTGTCGTCACTTTTTTGTTGGTTTTCCCGTGGATGGTTACAAAGATGATGGATTATTTTGGCGTCACGACGTTCACGAAACCTACCGCGTCAACATGTGTAGTCCTTAAATAACAATCAACCTCAAGAAATTGACAAAATGTGTAGACAAAGGAACCTTGTAAGTTTCTGTTTTATTTACTATCGTTTGCGAAGTTGTTTAAGCGAGTTAAATGTTCTCATCGAAGTTTGCACAAAAACGTGAAACAGGAGACGTGCAACCCAAATGTTTAAGCTTTGCAAAGTTGATGGCGAAGAAGCTAAAAGTTTACCTGGACAATGAGCTTAACAAAGCGTTATATTTTTCTAAAAGTTGAGCTTAATGTTTACACTGTTGTAATAAAATTCTACCGCAATTACGTAACTAATTCTGGAAATTCCTGAGGGGAGGAGGGGGTCATCAAAGACCCCCAGGAACGGAAAATCCTGGAGGGAGGGGGGGTGCAAATTAAAAAGTCTTCCACTCTTCCGTGGTGGGGGTATGGATATTTTCTGGAACCACACATTCGACTTAAGGACTGTGCCTACTAATTCAAAGGTATGTTTGCCCAGATTTATGATTATGCAGAAAAGCTAGATCTTAACAAGTGTTATTGAAATCCAACAAGAAAATTGGGGGTAACCACGCATTTTTCATGGAGATAATTCATGGATACCAAGAGTGCTTACAAAGATCTACTTTATTTGCATAGTTTTAAACCGCGCAAAAATATCCCTGCATTAGTAAGCATCACTAATAGGAAATCTGAGTATCTCGAGTTGCGCAGAACGTATGCGCAATAACAATAGATTGATTTTCTCAGAATGTAGATAATCGGAAGACAGTCACGAAAAATCGATTTTTCTTTTATCTCGCCACAACATACCTTTGAGTGAACTTATTCAAGGAAAAATAGTTCAATGCTCCCACGATTTATTTTATGGGCGAAATTTAGGAGAGATCAAATTTTGCATATGTTGGCAGCTTTTGCGGCTGAAAATGTTCAAAATTTCACCCTTCTTTATGAAAACACCGGGGCGTAAAAACGATCCTATGAAAATGAAACTTGGCACAAATATTATTTCATTCTCATACTTTAAAATCGTACAATTAGTTAGACCAAAAAAAAATTGTTTTTTCTTTTGGATTTCAAAACTATGGAAAAATATGCAGCCCGGGAGTTTCGGGCTTTCAGACTTTTCAACCCGTGTTTTACATATATAATAAATTGCCTTTACACACTGAAATTTTAAGCTAGTGAGTAAATGACGTCATTTTCTCTAGATCCAACCCTCTGAGGTCCAATCGGCCAGTTTTGAACGTGAGTGATGGCGGACCTTGAAATCCAAAACTTACACTCAAAATAAACAGCCTTTGGATAAAACTCAAAGCTCAAAATTTTGCCAGTTATGTGTTAAGCGAACACGCTTTCAAAATCTGAAGAAAGAAAGGAAATGATTTTTCTATCATAGTACCACTTTAAGCTCGGTTTACGCCGGTTTCTCTACTTGTCCAGTTCGCCACGTGTTTGCTACCCACAGGCCAAGTTCGCTACTACAGCTAACCGGGTTTGGCTCGGGAGTGAATGAAAGAGCAATAAATAATCTATATGTGCGTGCAATCTTAGGTCTATATATTTTTGTTTTGCGAAGTTGTAGTTTTATCGATAGTAGTGTGCGCGAATTAAATACGTAGCAAACATGTAATGAATTTGACAGGTAGCAAAACCGGCTGTTACCTTAAACTCGTGTAACAGCAGGAGTCCAGAAAATATATTTTGTAGAAGCAATGATTGGTACATACCTGTCCTTTTGGTTTCTCTTTCTGTTTGCATTTTTCTTTGGTGGCCTTCTGTTGTCCTGTTCGGCTTTCCTTGCTGACCTTTGCATTCTTTTTTGCTGCCTGCGGAGACTTTATGATCTGGGAATTAAAACAAGAAATTTGTGTTAAAATCAGGTTTTACAAAGTGCATGTTTCACAAAGTGCCTTAAGTTACATTAATACTCACCAATTTTCTCTTTGCTCTCTCTCAACGTGGCAGCAGGACATTTTCAGATGCCCGAGTCTCCTTCACTTCCTCGACCGGGTAGCAAGCCACGACTGCAGAGTGTTCTTTTTTGGTTTTACCCCAGATTACTTTAACTTTTTGCCCCTGTTTTAACGGGGAAGGATAAATAACAGCTGAACGGTAGATTTCAGAATATTGTCCTCGACTCCAGTTAACTCTAACGATCTTTTTGTCCATTTTTTCTGTGTTCGTGATAGCAGGTCGGCGAATAACTATAATGATTCCGAAGTTATATTATCAGCCTTTTTATAGTTATAGCGGATGAGCTGACAATAAGCGGTTCGCTGCAGAGTCCAGCCTTGCTGTTGGCGAGATCTTCGTACAGTGGATGAACTCATGGCAATCCCACGTTTTGCCAGCTTCTTCTGAACTTTGTGGCTTGTAGTCTCATCATTTTTTCACATCTATAAATGCTTTTGCATCTACAGTCAACTTTGTTGGTCTCCCCGAGTGCGGTAGACTCGCTACAGAGCCAGTAATTTGTAGTTTCTTGATGATTCAAGAAATGCTAGTGAGGCTTACTAGTACACCTTCGCTCTTCAATGACCTGAATATTCCAGCTGGGTGGAGACCTTGCTTGTGAAGGAGCTCAATTCGAGTTCTCGCATAATTTGAAACTTTAGGCATGATGACTGACCATGTGCTCTAATGTAAAACGAATGCGCCTGGTTTAAGTAATAAACACGAACGGTCGTTGTGGCAGCAAACAATGCAGGCCCATGCGGAGACTGGG
The DNA here is from genome assembly GCF_036669935.1 of Montipora foliosa. Classification (NCBI taxonomy): domain Eukaryota; kingdom Metazoa; phylum Cnidaria; class Anthozoa; order Scleractinia; family Acroporidae; genus Montipora; species Montipora foliosa. The sequence continues at coordinate 63,022 of NW_027179748.1, forward strand.
GTCTGGCGCGAGAACAATTGTGTGGTTTTACATGCTGTGAAAATGGCGCTTGATTTGACGGTGAAATTGATGACCACGCGGTTGATCAATCATAGGCCACAGGCGTTATAGTGTCAACATGGGGCAATGCTTCGCTCCTGATTGCAACCATCAATCGGAATCCCATACCTGTAAGTTCTTTCTCTTTCCAAACCCAAAAAAGAAACCGGAGGAATATCGTCGCTGGATTCGCTTGTCGAGGTACGAGACATTTTTGTTTTACCCCGAGTATTTGTAGTAAGCTTAAGCTTACATTTTTTATCAGGAAAACGATTGAGACACAAGAATCTCAAAAACACAGCAACTCACACTATAAATTCAAAACCCATGAAAATCTAGGAAATTTTTTCACAGCAAATCAATGGTTTTTTCAAGACTTTTCAATGGCATTTTGACAGGAAAAATTCAGGGTATTTTCATGCTTTTAAGTCATGAAAAAAGCAATGAAAATCCTGTGAAAATTTAATGGTTTCATGACCCATGAAAAGTCCCCAATCATATCTTAGCTCATGAAATACCCATGAAGAAACCTTGAAATTTCAAGTAGAGATTTTAATGCGTTTTTAATACTGTTGAAAACCCCATGAATTCAATTTCCTGATTTTTCCATGGGGATGAATTTCATGGGGTTTTAATGGGTTGGCAGAATCATGGCCCATGAATACCCTGTGAATTGTGAAAATTTTCATTGGCCATGAAAATTTTCATTATCTATCCATGGCATATCAATGACTCATGAAAGTTAACCCTTCATCACTTTCATGGGGGTAGCACGTAAAAACCATACGAACACCATGAAATGTCCTTAAACTCCAATGAATTCCATGCGATAAAATCGATCTATGTGGGTTAAAACTTAATGAAACAAACACATGTATAAATACCAAGTCATATCACTGAAAAATATAAAACATACCTTGTTTGTGGAATCTCTAGATATTGTTTGTCCTTGCACACAAATGATACTGTAATACCAGCTAAAGTATTCTCAGTTTATTTAACTTGTTTGGAATATTACTAATAATTATAATTTTTAATTTTATTATGTATGAGACAATTATTTATTCTTTCTACTAATTAATCTACTTCAAGCTATACATGTAGAAATGCATTTCAGGACATTTTCAATGAAAAGAAAAATAATATGAAATAAATAATTATTATAAATAAGCAAATTGAAATACACATGATAAAATGAATGCTAAATTACTCCTGCTTTCAAAAAATATTCTTAAAAAGTGCCATATATAATAACTATAGTTATGTTTTTTGGACTCATAACCAGTATTATCAAATCCTGCAACGTAAACATTAACTTTGTATACATGTACAGACACAAAAATCTGTTCCCCATAGCAACACTAGGCAAATTTTGCTGAAAATATTAAGAGCAATTCTGTTTAAAATATTTTCATTGTTAGTACAGTACTGTGCAAAAGTAATGCAAACGAAATTCGACGAAATTCGTTCTTTGTTCACTGTGAATTTTCGAGGAAGTTCGTGAACATTTCAGAACGAAAATGCAGCGTGTTTTTCGGTAGAACGAAACATGAGGACGACGTATTTTCGTTAATGGTAACGAAAATTCAGGCGTACGATTATTCAAACTAACGAAAATACAGATTCTAGTAGCGTAAATTCGATCTAGCGAAATTTCATGTCTAAAGTTAAATGAAAAGTGTGACATTAACGACAATATTACGAACGCGACAACTAAATGCTCATCCTGAATCCGCTGTGTGAACTGCAAACAGTATCGAATGCTTGGCTGTGACGAGCGTTATTTTGTTTACAGTGTTCAGTGTAAATCCAGTACAGTCAGCGGGTATTCTTTTTTTTGAAAACTTTATATTTATTTTAGTGGCTTGAAATGTTAGTAAAGTTTCAAACTTGGGTATACAGATTGAGAATAACGGCTTCTTTCAGGAAAACAATTCCAGATACATGTAAGCCAGTGCCAGTGGAAAATGACTCGCGGCGGTTGAATAGAGATCACGTGTCCTATCATGACCAGCTTACCGGTAAATGTTTCATGTACCTTTTGTTGCCAGACTTGTTTTGTTGTGTCGTTTTTGTTTTGCAGCAAGCTATATTTTGAGTCCATATCCCTTTACTTCCATTTCGGATCGTTGGCACATGCCTCTTGCGTGCCTTCTGCATCGCTCGCTATAGAGCTCAAGTTCAGCGAACCTTCAACTTCCAACTCATAATCTTCCATTTCTGAGACTTCCATCTGAACTGGAAGACAGACTGAAGTCGTTCGATGCCATTTGTTGATCAACAAGTATGCTGATAACAAATGTCAGCCGAATGAAAATTGTTTTCACCGGAACACGAGCAGTCGCAACGAAAACTACGTCTCCCCGTCTCCTCTGTTGATGTTTGCCTGTTTGTTGCTAATGTCCGGGAATTGTCACTAGTGCCAGTCTCCCTTTTACCCGGTCGCGGGCAGAAAAAAAAGGACTTTAAGGGGGGAGAAATTTAACTACAAGTCTGCTGCTAAGGAAATCTCAAAACCTCCTTTTTTTGGCTCCTGAAGTCCAGTGGGCGTGAAAGTTTACCGTGTCTGTTCGATTCACGTTTCCTTTAAATGTTTCGAACCACTCCCATATTTGGTATGTCACGTGACCACAATAGAAAACGTCTAAAAACTCGGACTGAGTGAATCGTTTTCGAAACATCAAAATGCGTTTTGCTAAAACACGGTATTATCTACAACTTGTAGTATGCGTTTGATGAAATGTACAATATTTCGAAAATTATAGATCTTTAAGTGCTTTTATAGCCTCTTACAGATCTATAATTTTCGAAATATTGTACATTTCCTCAAACAGACACGGTAAACTTTCATGCCCACTGGACTTCAGGAGCCAAAAAAAGGAGGTTTTGAGATTTCCTTAGCAACAGACTTGTAGTTAAGTTTCTCCCCCCTTAAAAACTCATAGAAAATTCCGGTTTTAACCAAAAACAAAAATTTTTGTGCCATTTTGCTCAGAATTATTCAAAAGCTTGAACTATTTCTATTTATTAACAGTTTTCATTTTTACATGTATAACATTCAATGTAAGATCATTAGAAAAAACTTTGCAACAAATCCGGAAATATAAACATTTACATGGTCTGCACTTACTTAACTGCATTTAAATATAACCTTAATAATCCTCTCCAGCAGACCTGTCAGATTTCCGATTTTTGAACAAATGCCATTACACTCAAGGCAAAAACAGCAAGCCTAAGTAAAACAACTTTGTGCACTTAGTTGAGTGCATTATTTAAATCAGCACTTAAAAAACTGTAATTTACACAAAAAGGTCAAAAATATAACCTAATCTTCTCGAGTAGACCTATCCAGCTTTCTTAAATTTTGGCATCTCTTGCCAATACTGATCTTACAAGCTTCCCACATCCGTGTACTGCCCTCCTTGTTGTGGCACTGATAGGCGAATCTGCTCATCACCTCGGCTGTTGAAAAAAGTTATGGTAAGTGTCATTCATAGAGTGTGACAGTTAAAGTTGCCTTAAATCAATGTAGACTTCAATTAAGAGTTTTACAAGGTGGAAAAAACAATCAAGAGATCACAGACCAAGTAGGATTTAAGTTTTAATTTCTCTCATTAAATTGTTTCATTACTTACTCTTGATTGCAGCGATTATCTTTGAATCCAAGGAAGCAAACTCCTTAGTACTGCTGAGTGTAGAACACCTTAAAATATCCTTTGTAAACAACTTGTCAACAAAGCACAGAGCCATCATTGTTGGTTTTGATGCGGCAGTGGCATGCTCATAATCCTCTTGTGATAACAGCACATTTTCGGAACCACCAACAGTAACTTTGTCAATCACTAAAAAAAATCAAATTTTGTTTAATAGAAGGCTTTCGTTGTGGGAGCCGACATAAAATCTAGAGAAAATATGCAACACCATAAATGTTTGTAATTTGGTGAAGACAGACAATCAGTAAGAAAAGCTAACTTTGCTATGACAATCCATGGAATTTAAAATAAAAAGCAGAGCTCTCTCTATACATCGTTACTAGCAATACTATCATCCCAGGAAAGAAATCAATTTAATTTCATCAGTTACCTGCTGTATCTTCAAGCACTCTATCCAGGCTTGATAGCAGGTCTGTATGGCAAACAGCTGCTGAGTCTATCCTTGGAGTGACAGCTGTGATATCCAAGGAAGTCAACGACTGGTTTAGAAAAGGACCTGGGGTGGAGAACTGAGGTAGGTAATGTGTCTGCTGCTGCTGATGGGTCTGCTATTGGAAAGCTAAAGGTGCTGATACTGACTGGATTAAATGGAACATGTTGTCCATCTTTGCCTCCTGACGTGCGAACGAGCATTCAAGGCGTTCAACAATGGTGCGCATTAATGCCAGTTCTGTTGTTACTTTAGCATAATCCACAGTTTCTTTATTGTCAGTTACCTTAAATGAACAAAACAATTTGTTGACTGAGTCAGTGTTATATTCTTATAAAAACAAAGATCTGTACATCTCCAAATTGATTACTTAAAAACTTGATTGATTAAAACCCTGGATTAAAATTTTGTCATGCTCCCTTCCATCACTGTCACATTGAAATTTTACTCTAGCAGTGATAACAGCTAGCTGTATATCAACCTATTTACAATTACAGACAGACTGCATGGTAATTCCGGAACAAGCGAAGGTTATCGAGAAGTATTATACTGAGTAATGAGATTTGACAACTTACATTTGTATTTTTATTGATGGTGCTAATTGCCTTGGAAACCAGGCCAGAAACCTTCGTTAACTCAGTGTCTGCCTCAGAATCTGAAACCAATGTGGGAGGAGGGAGGCTTTGTTTCGGCAGCAGAGATAACAGGGGCAAGTCTTCATCAATGTCACTTCCATCTGAGGAATCAACCATGCATGATGTCTTGGTGGGTCATTCCAAGTCCAGTATCTAGAAACAAGTGTTAAAAAACAGTGCACAAGTTAAGTAATTACATGAACTCCCTAGACTTGGAACTAGAACCTGCATAGAATGCGTGCTGCTTCAGATATAAATTAAAGTTATTTTGAAGATGGCTGTCAAAATGCAAGGGAGTTCAAGACTTGATTAATATTAAGAAACAATAAGCTAATAAAATTGTCCAGTTTTACTAGCCAGAAAATCTAAATGTGGCCTACTTGGATTTTGGCAACAATAAAACAATGTTTCATTTACTAATTTTATAGCTGTGTGAAAAACTGTAAGATAAAACTATAGTCAGCATGATATTTTTTATCAGCTTAGTACCTTTCCCTTAGGTTTTTCCTTCTGTTCCGCCTTATCTTTGGTGATCTTTGCAGACTTGGTAGCCTTTGTAGTCTTTGCATTCTTTGCAGTAGGGGGTAAGAAGTCGGGACTCTGTAGACACCACTGATCCACGGCAACACATGCACTGATTCGCGGCGGTGCGTGCGCATCTCATGTTAACCCGTATGTACGTAATGATTTGATAGAATCTAAATGTGGCCTACTTGGATTTTGGCAGCAATAAAATAATATTTCATTTACTAATTTTATAGTTGTGTGTAAAACTGTAAGATAAAACTATAGTCAGCATGATATTTTTTATCAGCTTAGTACCTTTCCCTTAGGTTTTTCCTTCTGTTCCGCCTTATCTTTGGTGATCTTTGCAGCCTTGGTAGCCTTGGTAGCCTTTGTAGTCTTTGCATTCTTTGCAGTAGGGGGTAAGAAGTCGGGACTCTGTAGATAGAGAAACAAGATGAAACTTAACCAAGATCACGTGAAACAAACTAAGTACTAGACTTGCAACAGTATATTTTTTTGTCCCCATTGGTAAATGTAAGTTCCGGTGTACAAGTCGACCTTTTAAGTCTTGAAAATCACGCCAAAAAATCGTACTCGTCTTATACACCGACCAAAACTCAATAATGGTTGGTCATCGAGTGGAAAAAAGAACACTTCACTGACATAACAATACACTACAAAGTGAAGTGCCAAAAGGCAACTAAGCAATTACTTAAAAAATGGTATTTAACAAGAAGTGGTACAGTATTGAGTAAAGAAAATGTTTAGAAATACGCGGTTTGTTCCATGATTTGCCTCATATGATACGTTTAGTCACCCTGCGAGCAGAGCCTCCTTTTGTCTTTTTCGCTAAAATCGAGCAAGCAAAAGAAAGGCTCTGCTAGCAGGGTGACGTTTAGTGTTCATTGACATCACACTTAACCTCTTCGTTGCTTCACATACCCTAATTTAAGCTTGACATCTTCACAGAAGCCGGCACATTTCCTGCGAGTCCATTGGGTTTACTTTGTGATGTTATTTGTGGGAGAAATTCTTAAATAAAACTTGAGAAAAACCATCGATCGAGCGGGATTCAGAGCATGTCGTTGGCTTGGTAGCCTCTCATCAAGTTTTGTAACCTAGCAACTAAGGCTATAGTTACCAGTGCTTGTCGGGTTTTCATTACCAGGCTACTAAGTCATACAAGATGGCGGATTGTTTTCAACTTTGTCAATTTGTGTTTCGCATTCTGAAGTGTTTTGAGGTTTATCTTGGCATAAAAAGTTTCGTAAAATATCTTTATACTGAATGTATAGTATTGAATTATAAGATTTTTAATGTAGTTCTCACTGAAGTGCGTCACTCGATCGATGCGATTTTTATCCTTGGAACTTTTCTTACAACAAAATGCTAAGGATTTGGAACTCAGTTTAAAGAACAGAAATAAGTAAAATGTCAAATTTCAGGCTCAAAAAGTTGGGTCGACTTATACATCGGTTTGACTTATACACCGAAAAATACGGTATTTGTTACGCAACCACAAAAGAACGGTACCGGTCGTTTCGCTAACGTACTGAGATGATTCGCTAACGTCTAGTCTGAGACTCAATGCATTTATAGACTATTCTTCGTTCTTTTATCCACTACCAAGCTAGATTTTTTTAAACAGATTTGATAAATAATAAGTTCAATAAACTTAAACAACTTGACAACGCTAGCGAATTGACTGAACACATTAGCGTATCGTCTAAGTACGTTAGTGAAACGACCGACATTCAAAAGAACGATAGCATGTAAAATTCGTGAACCATGAACGCAGTACCAGGGTGCTTAGAATGTGCATTCTTGTTAATTTACTCAAGGTAACTCATGAAAATGTGAATTAACTTGGCTACCTCTGCCCAGGCTATTTTTCCACTCACATTCACACCACTACATTTTAATTATAAATCAATTCCAAAAGGAGAACACTCACCAGTTTTCGTTTAGCTCTTGATCTTGAGGCTGGAAGAGGAGTCTCTTCTTTATCTTTTTCTTCCACCGGGTCGCAGTCAATCACCGCACTGTACTCCCTTTTGGTCTTGCCCCACATTACGGTCACTTTCTGTCCTTGCTTCAGAGGCGAAGGATCGATAATGGCAGCCCAAAAAACGTCTGAATATTTTCCGCGATTCCAATTAATATGTGCGATCTTTCTATCCATCTTTTGAGCAATTTTTGCTTACTTCTGTACAGTATTTGGCTTGATCAAAATGACACACAAACTGAATGACCCCCTTTTAAACCGATTGCCCTGGTCTGTAGGATCGAAATTCCGGCCGTTTGATTGGCTCATAAAAGTGCTTTTGTGTTCCTGTCGTGACTGAGTTGATTGATATTATAATTGCACACAAGCCAATCGACAAAAACTTTTTGAGGGTGGAGTTTTTCGCTTGATTGCTTTAAGGAGGTGCGTTGTCTTTGTTCACTCCAAAGACGCGTGTCAAGTTTTTGCTTTATTTCTAAAATAAAACTGTTGTGAGAAAAAAATGTGACCAAAAAATAAAATCAAATAACCGAGTGAAGAGCACAACAAAACAGGACAGCAACAGCGTAAAGCGTTGCGGCGGGATCAATAGACTTTCATTGCCTTTGTTTTCACAATGTGTGGAAAAAAAACTTTTTCAGCTAAGAGTGAAACTTGTGAAAAAAGCGTGTCAGGTTTTTTAGATTCTTCTAAAGAATGTGCAACAAGGGTTAAATGAAATTTTTATCCGCCATGTATAATCTTGAAATTTGTAAACGAATTTCTGAGCTAAAAGTTTATCAAATCTGATAAATCAAGAATCTTAGAGTCAGTAGATCCTGAGATATCGATTTTTTTTTAGAATGGATTTTTATAAGCGGTATTCAATAGAAGATCCAAAACCAATAGGTAAAATGAGGATAATTAAACCAATACTTCCTTCAAATCTGTGTGTTTCCTCGTTTGTTGATTCAATCTGTAAAATGATGCTTTATTTGTCTTAGTCTTTGTAAAACCGCTCAACGAACATCGCAAACAATGGGTGTGAAAACTTGATTTACTAATTCTAACACTCACCCCAACTTTCTCTCAACCTATCAAAATGGCTGACATACTTACTTCCTCAACAATAGCTGTGGCTGGTTTGAAAACATTATCCAGTGCTTTCTGCTTTACACATGTTACAATCTTTGCTGCAAGTAGGGCTCCAGGTTGTGGCTGGTGGTTGTGGGTGTTGCGTCCGAGAAAGAAACGCCGAGAAAGAAACGCTGGCAACAAAGGATATCAATTGAACACCGCGTTTCCGCGTCGCGCATGTTACTTTGAGCAAAAAATTACACAACACAAGAACTTTTATTATCTATACGCTTGCAAAACTGTAGTTTTTATAAACATTTACTCTTCAATCGAACTGACTCTTGGTTTCGATCGAAACGACTTTCGATAGAAACGACCTGTTACCTAAAAAACATTATTGCAGTTTATGAGATTTTGTGCTCAAAGCGTTGCGGCGGAGTGAATAGACATTTCAGTGCCTTTGTTTACTCTCATGATGTGTGAAAAAACTTTTCTGCTAGGAGCAACACTGAAGAAAAAAAAGTTTTAGACGCTTCTTTTAAAAAAGTTATGACAAGGTTTTGTGTCATCTCGCAATGTGTAAAAACAATTTTATAACAATTTTCATTCCTTTTCTTTTAGTTCTTGAATTTTGTAAACGAATTTTTGCCCTTACGATAATTTTGCACTATATGGCGGGCACCAGTACTTTTGTTTACTTAAGCGACACGTGGAATAACACTTAATAAAGAATGTTATTTGAACCCTCTTGACAGGGACTGGGCTTGGGTAGGGTAAGTTTAAGAAGAATTAAAGTAATAAAATTTTAATATTAAAACTCTGATTTTGCTTTGTTGGTCATTGCTTTTTTCAGATTTGGTGGCTCCTAAAGGAGCCGTTTGTTTGTAAAGCTTTCTTTTAAAAGCTTTCCCGTACGAAACGTACGACCTTTACGCAGCGCTGCTTTAGCGACTGACCAGCGTTGCCCTTATATCTGCAGAAAGGTTGCATGATGGCTACATCGATAGCACTGCGGGAGTTTCAAAAAATGACTGCGCGTAAGACATCTCAAAGACATCTCAAAGTCACTTAAGCGCTGCAGCAGGACGTGCTGCACTTGAAACAAACAACCGTTTAGCAGCGCTGCTTTTGCGACTCACCAACGCTGCTCGAGAAGACTGTTTGCTAAGCACTGCAGGACTTCTGAATGATCGCTGCATCGGTGATGCATTAGCGACCCTTTCGTTGCAGATGTGTTGCAAGAGAGCTGCGTTAATAGCTTCGCGTTGCTTTAACGCTGCAGGTAGGATGTCGCGTGATGCGAGAGGTTTTCTTGGTCTAAGAAAAGGTACCTTGAGAAGCCTTTTAATTTCATGGCCACCAACAACAAGCCGATCAATCGAAAAATGGGTACAAGCAAAAGTATCAAGAGTATCAATTAAATTTATTTTAGATAGCGGAGGAGTTACAGGCAAGCTATATAATGAGCTGTATAATGTACAAAAATATTCTCCCCAAAGAGCTTCTTCACTGTTCCCAAAGAGCTTCTTCACTGTTCGTGTTCAGTGTGGCCCAGTGGTTAGGGCGCTTGCCTTGAGATCCGGAGATCCCGGGTTCAAGACCCGCTCTGACCACTCGTTGAATTTGTTCCTGGTAGTCCCTGGTTCAACTTCCCGGCTGCACTTGTAAATAGCCAACTGGTTTGCCTCTGGCCAGTTGGGATTCTTAACAGTTGTTGTTGTGTTCTGTCGTTTCGTTGATTGTGTTTCATTGGCCATGAAAAGCCCCTATGGGGAGCGGTCAATTAAGTATGTAAGTATGTAACTAAGTAAGTACATTAACGGCGCGGGGCATTAACTGATCATGACTGATGGGAGCAGGAGTCTTTAAAGCCGCCACGAAAGATGATATTGTTCACACAGCTATCTGATTTAATACATTGCAGTTCTCTGATCATTTCATGTGTCTCTGTAGGTAGCCCAAGCTCGATATAGAGTATCCGTACAGTGCTATATTACGCGAGAGTAGAAATATAAGGATTTGTATCGGTAAAACGGTTTTCCTCAAAGTTCTGAAAACTACTGACGATTTAAAATTTAAAAAAACGTTACCTTGCTTCAGTCTTATATTTATTTGATCCTGGTACGGTTTCTGGGTCGATTTAGAGCGATTTAGGTGGTTTTTGGTCTTCTTTCCCAAGGTTGGGCACCGAGACGAAGTTGCCGAACGGAATCATTCAAGGAAAAAGGCCATAAATTCGTTCCCAAGGCTTCGATTGCCTCGAAATTCCACGTAGATCACGGACGATTCCTCCGCTACCCATTCGTCTTCTTTATTTGAGCCTCTTGAATACTGAGAAGGATTTAAGGGCCGCCAAACTCTGCAAACATTTGCTTCGTGAGCCATCAAATGATGCTTTGTTCACAACTATCTTTATCCAAACCGTTGAAAGATCGCTTAGCGACCCGCGATTGGTCAATGGGCACAATGGTGACCAATCGTAAGTCTTATCGCAGGTCGCTGAAGGGGGTCGCTAAAACTATCGCTCCATTCGGACCGAAAATGCGAAATAATTGTGGTGTGCATTGCTGGCGTCGATTTCCCTTAACATTGAAACCTTTTTGTATCGATCAACATGTTGGGCTTATATATAAGCTCGGGCCATATAGTACGAGGGTTGAAATCGCAATTTTCTACAGAATACAACATTTTAATGAGAATATATTTGTGACTTGAGTTGTCGAAGTTTTATAACCTTCAAGACTGGATATACCTTACGTACGTATATAGCTGTTGATTATAGATATCTTTCAGTTACATGTATAGCCCTGGCGTTAAGGCAAATTAAGATGCACAAAGCTGCTTATTAAGCGTTGCTTTTACGTTGCTAAACACTGCAAACTTTTACATACGATTGATCTTTTAGTCGAAGCATTTGAGCAACGATGTACAGCGCTGCGTGAGCATTGCTTTGTCGCTCTTAAACATTCCAAACTTTTCCTTGAAAGTATTTTTCAGTCGCAGCTTTAAGCAACGATATACAGCCCTGCTTTACCATTGGTTTTTCGTTGTTAGGCATTGCAACCTTTCTGCAGGGCTCGATATTTTGCTTCTAAAGCTTGGTGAACGCATGAACGTCGCATAAAGGACGCATAAGCACTGTGCAACCTAAAATATGAAGTTGCGCAGCGCTGCAAGAGCGTTGCGCTGTTCGTACGGGTTAATATTTCGTGGCCGCACCGCATGCTTCCACGACAGCAGGAATGGCTTTGTACAGGACGTGATCAATGTACTTGCCGCACTTTTCCACTGTAACCTTTTTTCCTCCAGAACTTCCTAATTCCATCGATGAGCTGCTCTTTGGTCTTGGATGAGCTGGTCAAGTCGTGCCAGAGGTTCTCTATGGGGTTGAGATCGGGGCTCTCTGGGGGAGTGCACCACCAGTTGACTCCCTTCTCCTCCATAAATTTTTTGGCTCGCTTTGAAGTGTGCTTTGGATCGTTGTCCTGCATAAAACGATGCTCTGGAAGTGTTTCCATTAGGAATGGGATCAGGGTACTCTGTAGGATGTTGCAGTATAAGATGGCATTCATGATTCCATTGAAGATGCAGATCTTGGTTGCGCCGTGTCGACTTATTCCGGCCCAGACGTGAACCTTCAAAGCATGCTTGGGTTTCGGTTTCCTTTTTGTTGGTTCACGGACTTTCCTGTAGCACGTGCGTCGATATTGCTGCAGGGAAACAGAGCACTCGTCGCTGAAGATAACGTCATCAAACGTATCATCACTGTCCAACACTTGCCGAGCGAACTCAAGTCTCTTATCTTTGTTCTTCTGTTTTATCAGCTGGCAGTAACGCGTCATCTGCAAAGTCCAGCCTTGCTGCTTTCGCGACCTTCGAACTGTAGAGGTGTGAACAGCAACACCCTGCTTGGCCAGGTTCTTCTGGATCGCGACACTGGTAGCCTCATCATTTCTCCGCATCATAGTTTCTATCACTGCTTTGGCTTCCGCTGTTAGCTTTGTTGGCCTTCCAGATCTTTTCAGGTTCTTAACAGAGCCAGTCAGTTGAAGCTTTTTGATAATGCGAGTTATGCTCGCAAAGCTAACTGGCAAATTTTCCTTCTTCACCTGATTAAAAATTTCTGCAGGATGAAGATCTTGCATGTAAAGGGATTCAATTCGTTCCCGTGTATAATTTGAAACCTTTGGCATGGTTGAAACGAGCTGCTATGAGCAAAAACGCTTACTCAGTAGTTTCTAGTTGCGTTGTTGCCATGTCAACAATAACATTTGACGGCCGCGTAGAGACTGGGTCCTCTGTAAGCCTGATCACTGAAATCAACGAATGAATTTCGTTTCGTTCGAATTATCGTTTGTTTTCGGCAAAATTCATCGAAATTCAACGAATTTCGTTTGCATTACTTTTGCACAGTACTGTAGCAGATGTCTTTCATTGATATCTTTGATTTAATTCCATAGGCTTAAATATATATTGTTTTCACATTTCGATATAACATTAATTCAAATAAAAATCCTCTCAGGAATTTGAAAGGCTTAATATATTATTAAATAATGTTTTCATCCTATTTGGTTAATTAATTCCAATGAAAATCACTTACTGATTTCAAAAGGCTTAAAATATTATTTTGTTGTCCTATTCAATTAATTAATTAATTTCAATGAAAATCCAAGTCTTTTTTATCTTTTTACACCATATATATTTTTTGATATAATTTATATCTATATTCTACCCTGTCAAACTGGTTTACAAGAAAGTCTGTCCCCTTTTGTTCCACCTGAACCAAAGAACAGAACACATACTTTGAAGAAACAATGTCAGTGTCTTTTGGCTGGGGCCACTTGAAGGCTCCATCCTTTCTTTTTGAAAGGAAATCAATTTTAATTGTTTGGTCATTGGAAAGGGACAAAATGTTTCTGATATAAAAAGTTTTGTTATATGCTACGGCAACCCACTGGCCCACCAACAGCTTCTCTCTATCATGACCCTGCAAGTAACCAAAGAGGTCTAGGTGAGATATGCACACATATAGTTGTCTAGTCTTAGTCTTAAGAGTCTTGGATTTTGTACCTTACTTGCACACTTTAGTTTTTATAACTGTTAACTCAAATTTTATAGATTACCTTTACTGGTGGAGAACAATCCTCCTTCTCAGAAGCCTCATCTCCTGAAAGGCTTGAGTTAAGTCTTATCGCGGGTCGCTGAAGGGGGTCGCTAAAACTATCGCTCCATTCGGACCGAAAATGCGAAATAATCGTGGTGTGCATTGCTGGCGTCGATTTCCCTTAACATTGAAACCTTTTTGTATCGATCAACATGTTGGGCTTATATATAAGCTCCGGCCATATAGTACGAGGTTTGAAATCGCAATTTTCTACAGAATACAACATTTTAATGAGAATATATTTGTGACTTGAGTTGTCGAAGTTTTATAACCTTCAAGACTGGATATACCTTACGTACGTATACAGCTGTTGATTATAGATATCTTTCAGTTACATGTATAGCCCTGGCGTTAAGGCAAATTAAGATGCACAAAGCTGCTTATTAAGCGTTGCTTTTACGTTGCTAAACACTGCAAACTTTTACATACGATTGATCTTTTAGTCGAAGCATTTGAGCAACGATGTACAGCGCTGCGTGAGCATTGCTTTGTCGCTCTTAAACATTCCAAACTTTTCCTTGAAAGTATTTTTCAGTCGCAGCTTTAAGCAACGATATACAGCCCTGCTTTACCATTGCTTTTTCGTTGTTAGGCATTGCAACCTTTCTGCAGGGCTCGATATTTTGCTTCTAAAGCTTGGTGAACGCATGAACGTCGCATAAAGGACGCATAAGCACTGTGCAACCTAAAATATGAAGTTGCGCAGCGCTGCAAGAGCGTTGCGCTGTTCGTACGGGTTAATATTTCGTGGCCGCACCGCATGCTTCCACGACAGCAGGAATGGCTTTGTACAGGACGTGATCAATGTACTTGCCGCACTTTTCCACTGTAACCTTTTTCCTCCAGAACTTCCTAATTCCGTCGATGAGCTGCTCTTTGGTCTTGGATGAGCTGGTCAAGTCGTGCCAGAGGTTCTCTATGGGGTTGAGATCGGGGCTCTCTGGGGGAGTGCACCACCAGTTGACTCCCTTCTCCTCCATAAATTTTTTGGTTCGCTTTGAAGTGTGCTTTGGATCGTTGTCCTGCATAAAACGATGCTCTGGAAGTGTTTCCATTAGGAATGGGATCAGGGTACTCTGTAGGATGTTGCAGTATAAGATGGCATTCATGATTCCATTGAAGATGCAGATCTTGGTTGCGCCGTGTCGACTTATTCCGGCCCAGACGTGAACCTTCAAAGCATGCTTGGGTTTCGGTTTCCTTTTTGTTGGTTCACGGACTTTCCTGTAGCACGTGCGTCGATATTGCTGCAGGGAAACAGAGCACTCGTCGCTGAAGATAACGTCATCAAACGTATCATCACTGTCCAACACTTGCCGAGCGAACTCAAGTCTCTTATCTTTGTTCTTCTGTTTTATCAGCTGGCAGTAACGCGTCATCTGCAAAGTCCAGCCTTGCTGCTTTCGCGACCTTCGAACTGTAGAGGTGTGAACAGCAACACCCTGCTTGGCCAGGTTCTTCTGGATCGCGACACTGGTAGCCTCATCATTTCTCCGCATCATAGTTTCTATCACTGCTTTGGCTTCCGCTGTTAGCTTTGTTGGCCTTCCAGATCTTTTCAGGTTCTTAACAGAGCCAGTCAGTTGAAGCTTTTTGATAATGCGAGTTATGCTCGCAAAGCTAACTGGCAAATTTTCCTTCTTCACCTGATTAAAAATTTCTGCAGGATGAAGATCTTGCATGTAAAGGGATTCAATTCGTTCCCGTGTATAATTTGAAACCTTTGGCATGGTTGAAACGAGCTGCTATGAGCAAAAACGCTTACTCAGTAGTTTCTAGTTGCGTTGTTGCCATGTCAACAATAACATTTGACGGCCGCGTAGAGACTGGGTCCTCTGTAAGCCTGATCACTGAAATCAACGAATGAATTTCGTTTCGTTCGAATTATCGTTTGTTTTCGGCAAAATTCATCGAAATTCAACGAATTTCGTTTGCATTACTTTTGCACAGTACTGTAGCAGATGTCTTTCATTGATATCTTTGATTTAATTCCATAGGCTTAAATATATATTGTTTTCACATTTCGATATAACATTAATTCAAATAAAAATCCTCTCAGGAATTTGAAAGGCTTAATATATTATTAAATAATGTTTTCATCCTATTTGGTTAATTAATTCCAATGAAAATCATTTACTGATTTCAAAAGGCTTAAAATATTATTTTGTTGTCCTATTCAATTAATTAATTAATTTCAATGAAAATCCAAGTCTTTTTTATCTTTTTACACCATATATATTTTTTGATATAATTTATATCTATATTCTACCCTGTCAAACTGGTTTACAAGAAAGTCTGTCCCCTTTTGTTCCACCTGAACCAAAGAACAGAACACATACTTTGAAGAAACAATGTCAGTGTCTTTTGGCTGGGGCCACTTGAAGGCTCCATCCTTTCTTTTTGAAAGGAAATCAATTTTAATTGTTTGGTCATTGGAAAGGGACAAAATGTTTCTGATATAAAAAGTTTTGTTATATGCTACGGCAACCCACTGGCCCACCAACAGCTTCTCTCTATCATGACCCTGCAAGTAACCAAAGAGGTCTAGGTGAGATATGCACACATATAGTTGTCTAGTCTTAGTCTTAAGAGTCTTGGATTTTGTACCTTACTTGCACACTTTAGTTTTTATAACTGTTAACTCAAATTTTATAGATTACCTTTACTGGTGGAGAACAATCCTCCTTCTCAGAAGCCTCATCTCCTGAAAGGCTTGAGTTAAGTCTTATCGCGGGTCGCTGAAGGGGGTCGCTAAAACTATCGCTCCATTCGGACCGAAAATGCGAAATAATCGTGGTGTGCATTGCTGGCGTCGATTTCCCTTAACATTGAAACCTTTTTGTATCGATCAACATGTTGGGCTTATATATAAGCTCCGGCCATATAGTACGAGGTTTGAAATCGCAATTTTCTACAGAATACAACATTTTAATGAGAATATATTTGTGACTTGAGTTGTCGAAGTTTTATAACCTTCAAGACTGGATATACCTTACGTACGTATACAGCTGTTGATTATAGATATCTTTCAGTTACATGTATAGCCCTGGCGTTAAGGCAAATTAAGATGCACAAAGCTGCTTATTAAGCGTTGCTTTTACGTTGCTAAACACTGCAAACTTTTACATACGATTGATCTTTTAGTCGAAGCATTTGAGCAACGATGTACAGCGCTGCGTGAGCATTGCTTTGTCGCTCTTAAACATTCCAAACTTTTCCTTGAAAGTATTTTTCAGTCGCAGCTTTAAGCAACGATATACAGCCCTGCTTTACCATTGCTTTTTCGTTGTTAGGCATTGCAACCTTTCTGCAGGGCTCGATATTTTGCTTCTAAAGCTTGGTGAACGCATGAACGTCGCATAAAGGACGCATAAGCACTGTGCAACCTAAAATATGAAGTTGCGCAGCGCTGCAAGAGCGTTGCGCTGTTCGTACGGGTTAATATTTCGTGGCCGCACCGCATGCTTCCACGACAGCAGGAATGGCTTTGTACAGGACGTGATCAATGTACTTGCCGCACTTTTCCACTGTAACCTTTTTCCTCCAGAACTTCCTAATTCCGTCGATGAGCTGCTCTTTGGTCTTGGATGAGCTGGTCAAGTCGTGCCAGAGGTTCTCTATGGGGTTGAGATCGGGGCTCTCTGGGGGAGTGCACCACCAGTTGACTCCCTTCTCCTCCATAAATTTTTTGGTTCGCTTTGAAGTGTGCTTTGGATCGTTGTCCTGCATAAAACGATGCTCTGGAAGTGTTTCCATTAGGAATGGGATCAGGGTACTCTGTAGGATGTTGCAGTATAAGATGGCATTCATGATTCCATTGAAGATGCAGATCTTGGTTGCGCCGTGTCGACTTATTCCGGCCCAGACGTGAACCTTCAAAGCATGCTTGGGTTTCGGTTTCCTTTTTGTTGGTTCACGGACTTTCCTGTAGCACGTGCGTCGATATTGCTGCAGGGAAACAGAGCACTCGTCGCTGAAGATAACGTCATCAAACGTATCATCACTGTCCAACACTTGCCGAGCGAACTCAAGTCTCTTATCTTTGTTCTTCTGTTTTATCAGCTGGCAGTAACGCGTCATCTGCAAAGTCCAGCCTTGCTGCTTTCGCGACCTTCGAACTGTAGAGGTGTGAACAGCAACACCCTGCTTGGCCAGGTTCTTCTGGATCGCGACACTGGTAGCCTCATCATTTCTCCGCATCATAGTTTCTATCACTGCTTTGGCTTCCGCTGTTAGCTTTGTTGGCCTTCCAGATCTTTTCAGGTTCTTAACAGAGCCAGTCAGTTGAAGCTTTTTGATAATGCGAGTTATGCTCGCAAAGCTAACTGGCAAATTTTCCTTCTTCACCTGATTAAAAATTTCTGCAGGATGAAGATCTTGCATGTAAAGGGATTCAATTCGTTCCCGTGTATAATTTGAAACCTTTGGCATGGTTGAAACGAGCTGCTATGAGCAAAAACGCTTACTCAGTAGTTTCTAGTTGCGTTGTTGCCATGTCAACAATAACATTTGACGGCCGCGTAGAGACTGGGTCCTCTGTAAGCCTGATCACTGAAATCAACGAATGAATTTCGTTTCGTTCGAATTATCGTTTGTTTTCGGCAAAATTCATCGAAATTCAACGAATTTCGTTTGCATTACTTTTGCACAGTACTGTAGCAGATGTCTTTCATTGATATCTTTGATTTAATTCCATAGGCTTAAATATATATTGTTTTCACATTTCGATATAACATTAATTCAAATAAAAATCCTCTCAGGAATTTGAAAGGCTTAATATATTATTAAATAATGTTTTCATCCTATTTGGTTAATTAATTCCAATGAAAATCATTTACTGATTTCAAAAGGCTTAAAATATTATTTTGTTGTCCTATTCAATTAATTAATTAATTTCAATGAAAATCCAAGTCTTTTTTATCTTTTTACACCATATATATTTTTTGATATAATTTATATCTATATTCTACCCTGTCAAACTGGTTTACAAGAAAGTCTGTCCCCTTTTGTTCCACCTGAACCAAAGAACAGAACACATACTTTGAAGAAACAATGTCAGTGTCTTTTGGCTGGGGCCACTTGAAGGCTCCATCCTTTCTTTTTGAAAGGAAATCAATTTTAATTGTTTGGTCATTGGAAAGGGACAAAATGTTTCTGATATAAAAAGTTTTGTTATATGCTACGGCAACCCACTGGCCCACCAACAGCTTCTCTCTATCATGACCCTGCAAGTAACCAAAGAGGTCTAGGTGAGATATGCACACATATAGTTGTCTAGTCTTAGTCTTAAGAGTCTTGGATTTTGTACCTTACTTGCACACTTTAGTTTTTATAACTGTTAACTCAAATTTTATAGATTACCTTTACTGGTGGAGAACAATCCTCCTTCTCAGAAGCCTCATCTCCTGAAAGGCTTGAGTTAAGTCTTATCGCGGGTCGCTGAAGGGGGTCGCTAAAACTATCGCTCCATTCGGACCGAAAATGCGAAATAATCGTGGTGTGCATTGCTGGCGTCGATTTCCCTTAACATTGAAACCTTTTTGTATCGATCAACATGTTGGGCTTATATATAAGCTCCGGCCATATAGTACGAGGTTTGAAATCGCAATTTTCTACAGAATACAACATTTTAATGAGAATATATTTGTGACTTGAGTTGTCGAAGTTTTATAACCTTCAAGACTGGATATACCTTACGTACGTATACAGCTGTTGATTATAGATATCTTTCAGTTACATGTATAGCCCTGGCGTTAAGGCAAATTAAGATGCACAAAGCTGCTTATTAAGCGTTGCTTTTACGTTGCTAAACACTGCAAACTTTTACATACGATTGATCTTTTAGTCGAAGCATTTGAGCAACGATGTACAGCGCTGCGTGAGCATTGCTTTGTCGCTCTTAAACATTCCAAACTTTTCCTTGAAAGTATTTTTCAGTCGCAGCTTTAAGCAACGATATACAGCCCTGCTTTACCATTGCTTTTTCGTTGTTAGGCATTGCAACCTTTCTGCAGGGCTCGATATTTTGCTTCTAAAGCTTGGTGAACGCATGAACGTCGCATAAAGGACGCATAAGCACTGTGCAACCTAAAATATGAAGTTGCGCAGCGCTGCAAGAGCGTTGCGCTGTTCGTACGGGTTAATATTTCGTGGCCGCACCGCATGCTTCCACGACAGCAGGAATGGCTTTGTACAGGACGTGATCAATGTACTTGCCGCACTTTTCCACTGTAACCTTTTTCCTCCAGAACTTCCTAATTCCGTCGATGAGCTGCTCTTTGGTCTTGGATGAGCTGGTCAAGTCGTGCCAGAGGTTCTCTATGGGGTTGAGATCGGGGCTCTCTGGGGGAGTGCACCACCAGTTGACTCCCTTCTCCTCCATAAATTTTTTGGTTCGCTTTGAAGTGTGCTTTGGATCGTTGTCCTGCATAAAACGATGCTCTGGAAGTGTTTCCATTAGGAATGGGATCAGGGTACTCTGTAGGATGTTGCAGTATAAGATGGCATTCATGATTCCATTGAAGATGCAGATCTTGGTTGCGCCGTGTCGACTTATTCCGGCCCAGACGTGAACCTTCAAAGCATGCTTGGGTTTCGGTTTCCTTTTTGTTGGTTCACGGACTTTCCTGTAGCACGTGCGTCGATATTGCTGCAGGGAAACAGAGCACTCGTCGCTGAAGATAACGTCATCAAACGTATCATCACTGTCCAACACTTGCCGAGCGAACTCAAGTCTCTTATCTTTGTTCTTCTGTTTTATCAGCTGGCAGTAACGCGTCATCTGCAAAGTCCAGCCTTGCTGCTTTCGCGACCTTCGAACTGTAGAGGTGTGAACAGCAACACCCTGCTTGGCCAGGTTCTTCTGGATCGCGACACTGGTAGCCTCATCATTTCTCCGCATCATAGTTTCTATCACTGCTTTGGCTTCCGCTGTTAGCTTTGTTGGCCTTCCAGATCTTTTCAGGTTCTTAACAGAGCCAGTCAGTTGAAGCTTTTTGATAATGCGAGTTATGCTCGCAAAGCTAACTGGCAAATTTTCCTTCTTCACCTGATTAAAAATTTCTGCAGGATGAAGATCTTGCATGTAAAGGGATTCAATTCGTTCCCGTGTATAATTTGAAACCTTTGGCATGGTTGAAACGAGCTGCTATGAGCAAAAACGCTTACTCAGTAGTTTCTAGTTGCGTTGTTGCCATGTCAACAATAACATTTGACGGCCGCGTAGAGACTGGGTCCTCTGTAAGCCTGATCACTGAAATCAACGAATGAATTTCGTTTCGTTCGAATTATCGTTTGTTTTCGGCAAAATTCATCGAAATTCAACGAATTTCGTTTGCATTACTTTTGCACAGTACTGTAGCAGATGTCTTTCATTGATATCTTTGACTTAATTCCATAGGCTTAAATATATATTGTTTTCACATTTCGATATAACATTAATTCAAATAAAAATCCTCTCAGGAATTTGAAAGGCTTAATATATTATTAATAATGTTTTCATCCTATTTGGTTAATTAATTCCAATGAAAATCACTTACTGATTTCAAAAGGCTTAAAATATTATTTTGTTGTCCTATTCAATTAATTAATTAATTTCAATGAAAATCCAAGTCTTTTTTATCTTTTTACACCATATATATTTTTTGATATAATTTATATCTATATTCTACCCTGTCAAACTGGTTTACAAGAAAGTCTGTCCCCTTTTGTTCCACCTGAACCAAAGAACAGAACACATACTTTGAAGAAACAATGTCAGTGTCTTTTGGCTGGGGCCACTTGAAGGCTCCATCCTTTCTTTTTGAAAGGAAATCAATTTTAATTGTTTGGTCATTGGAAAGGGACAAAATGTTTCTGATATAAAAAGTTTTGTTATATGCTACGGCAACCCACTGGCCCACCAACAGCTTCTCTCTATCATGACCCTGCAAGTAACCAAAGAGGTCTAGGTGAGATATGCACACATATAGTTGTCTAGTCTTAGTCTTAAGAGTCTTGGATTTTGTACCTTACTTGCACACTTTAGTTTTTATAACTGTTAACTCAAATTTTATAGATTACCTTTACTGGTGGAGAACAATCCTCCTTCTCAGAAGCCTCATCTCCTGAAAGGCTTGAGTTACTTTCATTATCAGTCCTTTTACCTGAAATGAACGTGTGAATAATCATTGAAAAAAGAACCTTACTTTAGAAATCAAATAAATAACTTTTTTCTTGTCAAGGAACATACTTATGCATCTTCATTTATTATAAATCGATTTGTTACCTTTTTTCTCTTTTAGTGAATTCTTGTTAGTGGTCTGAAAAATAAACAATAGTCATATTGTGGGTTGCTTGGGTTACAGCAAGTACTGTGTGCACACCATTTTTCCTCTATAGAGCATTGCTACCTGCAATAGCTGCATTCATAGTGCAAAAAAATACAGAAAAAACCTCAACCCTCTAAAAGGTCTGCACCCCCAGTAGAAAAAAAAATGTGCATCCATTTAGACCACTTGTCGATGAGTTTTAGTGTGTTACCCAGTCAAAGATAGTGAAAGTGCAGTCCTACTTCAACACTGAATCATCCATTCACCAAATTCAATCATAAAATCTTCCTTGTTTGCAATTGAATAATAAATCTGCAGTGCAAGTGTATTTTAAGGGGTACACTGCAACACTGCAGAAAAAAGTTACAGGACATAGACCATGGTCAGGTGGTGTGGTCAACCCTTCCAGGCAATAGGGGTGCAGATCTGTTCTGTGTGCCCTACCACATCAATGTGTGGTTACATCCAGTTGGGTGATGGAAATCTGCCTTGTGAAAAAAGGAAACATTTTGTCATTTAAATTTTATTACTTAGGATCTAGTACATGTAAATCATTAACAGATTTTGTCTTACTACATGTCTCTAGGGTGTCCTTTACTTGCTCAATATCTACATATACTGTAAGGCCCAGTTCAGACGCCGTACTTCACATGAACTGAATCGAATTCATTGAATTAAGTTCATGTGAAGTACCGCGTCTGAATCAATTCAGAACGACCAGTTTGATTCCGATGGGCTAAGCAATTTTTCCTGCCTGGCTTAGCCGGGAATTACGGCTGTGGAGCGGCTTTGATTCAGATGCTGTACTTCACATGAGCCGAATCAAATGCAGAAATTATTACAACTTTGCAGTTTTCTTCAGTCATAGGATGCCTCTGTGAATTTATTTCGGTGCAATTAAGTTCGGCGTCTGAATCAATTCAGCTGGGATTATTTAATTTGGGTTGGTCTACCTGTAAATTCGAATTCAATTCGGCTCATGTGAAGTACGGGGTCTGAACTGGGCCTAACATACAGTGCAGCAGAGTTCATAAGAATGAGTGAAAAAACTAAGTTAAACTTACTGAAACTTCATTTAGAGTTGAGTTTCCTTCAGAGTTTTCTTCTGGTAATGAAATTTCATCATCACCCGCCTTTAAATAGTTGACTCTCAACTGGAGCAGAGGATACATGTCTAGGAAATACAAAACAAGACTGCTCTTTGCATCAGTTTTATTATTATCATTATCATTATTAGAGAGCAAATTTTTCATAAAGGCAGGTGTCTACTATCTGGAGCTCAAAGTATTTGAGCTATGCAATCATGGCTACTAAACGGTCATGTTGTTTTACTTGCCTTGGTCTTTGTATCTGCTCTACAGTCAATAAGATATTAATAGTAAAAACCTGTTTCAAAGAACCTAGTGGTTTAACAAACCACTGACAGAATTTGTCATTTTAATACCGCAAAATATAAGAACTTAGCCGAGCAAGATCAAGCAGGTTCTTATTTGTGAATTGAGGACTACAGTGTAGCTCTTTGAACACACCATTCCTTAATAATTATTATTAATTAGTAGCTCACCCATTATTAAATGTGACCTTGCTGGGATTATCAGCAATTTCAAAGCGACTTCTGCTGCCACTGCTGCTGCTGATGGGAAAAAAATAAGAGAGAAAATGGAGATCTCACCTCACCACTAAATGCTTAGTAAAAATTTCTAATTGTTCATATGAGATGATTGGCTGGCTTGGTTGCCAAGATCCTCTGTTTTTCCAACAAAGATCTTGGTAACTGGGCTGGAATTTTTGCCACATTAACACTCCAGCCCAGTTACCAGGTTGAAAAAGATGCAATGCATTTTCGTCAGTAGAATGGACAGTATTTGATTTTGACTTCTCTTTTCTTCTATTTATACAGTATTGTGCAAAAGTAACGCAAGCGAATTTCGACGAATTTCTTGGCTTTTCGTGGCTTTTCAAAGAAATTTCGCTTCAATCGAAATTTCCCCAACTTTTCCGCGAACTGGGGGTACGAGCATGATTGTCATGAGCTACAGCTGGTTTTACTATGAGATTTTTGTCAGTTTTAGCATGTCCATTGTCATCAGCTATAAATCTGACATGATATCGTCTTTCTTCATCTACTGTGTATTCAATTTTGTTTCCGTCATTATCAATAAAATCGGTTCCATCATCGTTCTTTGCGTATAATGTCATATACATATGTCACATAATTTTAAATTTCAAATGGCGCATATTCAATCGCTCCACTAAAACTTGCTGGTCCTGGGCTAAACGTGGATCGATTTTTGATTCTGATGCTGATTTTTGTAACATTCGTGAAAGTTCTATTTATATTCACAATCATGTATGGTCCAGTGAAATTGAAATCGAAGTAAGCAATTCTTCCTTCAGCAGTGATTGCAATTTGGTAAACAGTGATTGGGACACTATGAAATTCCATCGAAAATTTAATGATATGAATTTTAGAGAATTGCAAATTTTGGTTGCTATAAAGATATTTGTCTTCCAAGTTCCAATCTTGTCCTTGTTTATGTATTGTTTTGAAAAAGACGTATGATCGTAAAATGCGATCTGCCAAATATTTTCTCCCGACAGCATCACCATCACTACTAGCATTTGCTAAATTCGTGATTTTTTGGTTATTCATGTCAATCGGTACATGCAATTGAAATTCATCGTCTGCGACCTCATACGCTTTTTCATAATCATGTATCGTAAAATCGAGATCGTTTTTCACTTCGCCTTTTATGCCGTAAATTAAAACATATATTGGCAATAAAGTTGGACTAAGGTTGTCATAAGTAGATTGAACAGTTACATACAACCTTCTTTGGATTTGTTTAGAAGTACCATCAGGACTCAAATTCAATATACTGCGAAAATATTTGTAATCGGAATTTATTCTTATTGTGTTGTAATTGTCGATGTTCATGTTCAGTCTTTCAAATTGTATGTTGAATTTGTTGAACTCCGTATCATGTCTACCATCTTTTTCGAAATACGTTTCTATGCATACAGTGTAATTGTCACTGAAATCGTCACGCATCATCTTGAACAAATTATAATCGAACCTTCCTTTAAACAGATTAGATCCGTCATTTGTTTTTTGAACTTTCATAGTAAATGCCTTCTTGTTCGTTTTATGCAGTGAGTCATTATAGGTGACTAAATTGACATCCTGTATTCCATAATCTTCTGTAAATTCCCCATCATCCATTGCATACTTCAACACATTTTTTCTATTTGTATGTGTGCTTATATGACTCTCTGCTATTTTTTGGTCTGTATATTTATTGTTTTCGGTACTTATAGTCGAAAAAGCGTCATTTACTTGCTTCAAAGTTATGGCATCTTGATTATGTGTGGCGTTTCCGAGATTTATGATTCGTTGATTGTTCATGTCTAGAACAGAAGTCATTACACCGCTTCCATCCAATTTCAATGTTTTTCCAACCTCGGAATCGACATAAGCTTTGTTAGTCACATCTCTAGCACCGGTTGGTTGTCCGCAATTTATTATTTTATTCAAAGACATATCCAAATTTCCAGTCATTTTTGAGGATCCGTCTAAACGAAGTGAATCTAAAAATAATCGATCAACGTAACCTTTTCCAGTGGCATCATTTCTACCTGTCGGATTAGCAAGATTGACGATCTTTTTTGTGACATATTTAAATTTCCAGTCATGTCCTGCAAACCATCACGGAGCACAACCTGATTTGTATTGGGTTTGGTTGATAAACCAATTTGCAATTGGTGTTTTGTAACAGCGTCAGAATTGCCAGTGCCTTCAGCAAGATTGCTGATTTTATTATTTCCAAAGTCAAAATTACTAGTTACGGAAATACTTCCATCTTTTTTCAAATAATTAGCCAGCTCCGTTTTATCGGCTTTGAAATGCAAAGAGCTGTCAACGTAAAATTTATTGGAAGCATCTGAATGTAATGTTGGATCTTTTACGCCTAAGATTTGTTGATTTTTCATATCGATAGGATTTTGGGCTTCTATTTTACCGTCATTAGTATTTAAATCAAAGAAAAAGGTGTTCAGATGTAAACTACTGACGGCATCGCTAAACCCGTGTCTCGCAGGGGCTACATTTTCTACACGCCGGTTATCCATGTTAAGAGCTACCAACATCTTATTACTACCGTCAACTAGTAATGCCTTATTGTCAACATAACTCTTTGTGGTTGCATCGTCATTCGTTTGCGGTGAAGCTACATTCCGCAGTTTTTTATTTTGAATGTCATAATCACTGTCATCTGTTAGTTTAAAACCAACACCAGGTAATCCTTTCACTATTTCAATAACTTTTTCATGTGAAAATGTGTCTTCAGGTAATTTACCATTTGAGTAACTCATATACAATTGAGTTATACAATTCGTTTATATTTTTTCATTTAAATTCTTCTTTACTTGTTTCTTAGGTTTGTCAATATATATAAAACTAAAAGGGTCTCTGGTTGCTTTCTCGTATAATTGTTTTGAGACATTGTTTTCACGACATATGAGACTTTTTTCATTAGTACTCGGAAAATCATAAATGGCAAAATGTGAGCAGTTTAATCTAATATCTTTTGGAGTTTTATAATATGATTGACTGAGATAAATAACACTGCAATTTTTATGTCTCCCCTGTATAAAATAGTCAACTAATGGCTTTTGGTTTCTATCACATACAAAATCGTCAAATATTACCAATTTCTGATTTTCACTATCAAGATCGTTTACAGGAATGATTTTATCATTGCTTGCTTTAATAACATCATAACCAGCTTCATCACTTATTGGTTCGAAATTATCCATGAGATTCTGATACTTCGACTGATCTAAGTTTTTTGCATAAAGGTATATTTTATCAAAGTACAATAAATTGTAAATCATATGCATAAGTGTATTTGTTTTCCCAGAACCGCTTGGGCCACAAATGAGCTTGCGGAAGCATCGATCAGGCATGAAATCATATATTTGTTTAAAATTTGTGTCAATATCATTACCATCATCATAATTTGGTATTTTCATTTATATCGTATGGGTATATTATTTCAATAACATGGTGCATAACACGGTGTTCAACATGGCGTTCAACACAGTGTAAAATGTTATTTTTTATATATGAATTTCCATTTTATGTAACGTAATAATATAACAAAAATGAGTTTACTTAGGTGGAAAGAACTCGCAAAGAGTAAATCTGAATTAGGGAACAAGATCAATTATGTCCGTAATGCAATTAAAAAGCATGATATTGATCAGCAGACGAGTCAACAGGGATTTTCAAAAGTGTTTAAACCAATTACAAGTAAATTAGATGATGTTATTGATAGTAATCAGGTTTTAAGGTTGCCAAGGAAAAAACGACCACTGAAGAAAGGAGAAGTTCCGAATTACGGTATTGATATAGAGGATGAAGTTGAGGACATGGGTTTAGATGATCTATTCGAACAACCTGTTTTGCCGCAGCAAGAAAAACAACTGGTGCCAAAACCGCCAACATATGAAGAATCTTTACAAGATCTTTTGGAAGGAAAAAAAGAGATTTATGTTGATCCTAAGTACTTTCCTGAAGAACCAGAATTGCCACCAGAATATGATGACAACGATGAGATAGATTATGGATTAGATGATGAAGATATGGATAATGAGATATTAGGTGATCTTGGTATTCAAAATTATAATTCTGTTGAAAAGGTAATAAATCAACAAGAAATGACTGAACGAAAAAACAAAAAATATCTCAATAAGATTGTCAATGCGGCTAAATTTAGAAGAAATCAATTGAAAGCCTACAAAGGAAACGTTACAAAGCAATACAAAAGTGGGACTATAACGGAAGCTGATAGGCAAGAGGAATACAAAAGAGTGGATCGCGCTATGAGAACTCTGAATGAATACATAAAACATTATCAAAATAAAATCGAAACAAAAGGTTCTGGTAGGAAAAAACAAAAAGGTGGTAATGTGATATTTTTCAACAAACCGAAAGAACTCATAAAAAAATTGGATTTGATCATTGGTGAGATATTGGCTGGTAATACAAGCATTGACATGCGAAATATGGGTGTTTCCATATTGGACACATTATTAAAAATGTCGTCAATTAACAAATCACAATATGGTAAATTATACAAACAATATTTCAAAATTTAATGTAGCTTTATTATATAATGGAACGAGAGATAGTTTTATCGTCTTGTAGTGTAAAAAATCAAGAGGGTAACAAACCAGAAGATTTCACTACAAATTTCACCAGAACTATAAATTTGGACAACAATAAGCAATATGTCATTGGTCTTAACAGAGTCATCAACATGTCATTCACTTGGTTTAATGTTAATGCTGGATACAAAAATCAATTGATCAAATACAGTACAGATAATGGTTCGACTTTCAAAGACATCACACTTCCAGCCGGTGTATGGAATTATACAGATTTCAACACATACATAAAAAATATAACAAAAACTGGTGATACGTATCCGATAACTCTTGTATTCGATGATACAACATTTAGGGTCACTATTACATTAGCTGAAAATTACCAACTTGATTTAAAGTGCTACTGTGACGAAATTTGCATCTTCCCTATCTAAGCCATTTTGGCACATAAACACGTAGTCTGTGCGAGAAGAAGAATGCTGTTTACCATTTTCAAATATCTCTTTTTGTTCTGGAGATATTGAAGTTTTTTTAATATGCAAATTAGCCAAGTGATGACGTCATAAACCCAACCAAATTTTGATCAAGTATGATGGAGAAAGATATCTCAGCCAATTTGTATCAGAAGTACTTGGTTCTTTGCAGTAAGATTCTAGTAGATGTGTTCCACAATATGAGCATACCATTTTTGTTACCATGGAAACATACTGGGTTCCAGGCCTCCCTGACATTAAGAGCTTTGCAGACCACCTTTGACGTTCTGTTTTGATATTTGCAAATGGTGCCTCATCTGCATGATCCTGCCAGCATATAAAGATGTTAGGTCATGTTTGTGGCCTTGGTAAATGTATTTCTAGCCTGAGATCACCAAAATATTGAAATCAGGTTGAAGGGGACTGGAAAAGAGTGAGTTGCCATGGGAACCAATTTCTTTACAGTCATAGGTGTGTTGCCTTCAGTACTATTAGCTCACCAAGTTTCAATGGTCTCTGTTGCAAAGTGACCGAGATAGCTCTATTTATATTCTTGATGTTCTATTGGGTTGGGTGAATGACGTCATCAGCCTTCTCATTTGCATATTTAACACATTTTTCAAACTTAAATATCTCCGGAACCAATGCAGATATTTCCAAACGGTAAACAGCATTTTTAATGTTTTATGGTACTCTATGCGATAAACCAAAAAACTCAAGGGATAAAAATTTGATCACAGTAGCACTTTAAGAGCAAGTAATTTTAATGACCTGATCGGTTTTGACAAAAAGATATTGACAAGTGGGGCGCATATTGGACCTAAATTGCCAAATCTCAGTCAAGACACAGACCTACTCAATATTCACTGTGATTTAATCAACAAATCGCTTGTAGACGGCGAAGAAACAGACATCATTTATTCATTCTCAACCAGTGTACTAACTCCAAGTTACTCCTTCACCCTCGAACCACGACGAGTTACATTTAATCCGATTAATAAAAATACAATTTCATCAATCCGAATCCGGATAACCGATGGAAAAAAAAGATTACTGAATCTCAATGGAGCGGAAACAGCTTTTTCACTAATTTTAAAAAGCATAGAATAATATAACATAAAATTATAAATGAAACCGTATGAATTCCAGAGGTTTTATCATCCAAAACTTGGTAGATTTGTTTTTCAACACAAAGGGTCTGGGATTATCGTTGATAATATTTTCAAACCGTTAAAGAGTGTGGCATCATCTGTTTTCAAGAAATTTGCTAAGCCGATAGCAAAGAAGGCAGTAGAATCGGGGGTTTCCCATGCAGGTGATAGACTGGGTAAGGCGGCGGCAGAAAAGTCAGGAGACCTAATAATGAAAAAAATGGCAAATTTGAGAAAAGGAGCTACAACACAAAGGGCAAATGTTCCATCCTCACCCATTAAACAGCAAGATGAAAGTACCGATATGATCCTCAATAGATTGATATCAGGATCTGGAAGAAGGCGTAGAGTCTTCAAATAAATGACATGACAGCAAAATTATATAATATAATGGTATAAATGGCTTTTAGAACAAGCGAATTTTTACAAAGAAATGAGTTGGTGCGTTTCCAACTTGATGATGTAATTAGAACCCCAGCCAATGGTCAACATCAGGAGAAAAATGGATATACATTCACAATCAATGATCGATCGAGTTTTTACGATTGGTACAATGCTTATTTCGAGATCCAGTTCCAGGTACAAAAATTGGCTGATGGTACAGCCTATGGTGCAGATCGTATAACAGTCATTAATGGATCTCATTCATTGATTGCTCATATGATGATAAAAAGCGCTGGTAAAATTGTGTATGACACTGATAATTTACACAAGGTTGTTTTTGTCAAAAACCTCCTCGAGTATAGTGACGATTTTAGTCGCTCAGTAGCCAAGAATAGTCTTTGGTACTTGGATACAAGTCATCTTATAGCAAATGCCAATCAAAATGCAGGATTTGAGGCTAGACGACTTTTAACAACGGGGAATTCTGATGTCAATAGAATCATACCTATCAATCGTTACAGTTTTTTTGAAGAGTTGGAGGGTAAGATGTTGGTACCAATGCAGCTTGAATTTACTTTAAAGCTACCGGATGATAACGAACTACTTCAAAAACTTGACGCAGTTGATGATGGAAGGGTTGTCATTAACAGATTTCTACTATGGGTTCCAAAGTTGACACCAAAAGACAGTCTGTATGATAAGTTCATTGGTTCTTTTTTGAAACAGGATAAATGGACGTATCTCAGAGAAATGTATCAAATGTCAAGTCCTAGGAATGGTAGTGGATTCTTCCAGATTTCTTCTAGTATCGACAATGTCAAAGCAATTTTTGTATACCTACAACGAGCTAAAACAAGGAATTCGGCGGCAAATCCATATGAATTTGATACATTCAACATCAACGCCGATCGTGCAAATGGTAGTTATTTGACAACATGTCGTCTAGAATATGGTAATGGTGTCTTTTATCCCAAAGCTGAATATGATTCTGAAAGCAAAGTAAGAATCTTCAACGATTTAATGTCTTATGCAATGAGAAAAAATGATTACAACACTGGCACACAACTCAACCTAGCTAATTACAACTCTCTTTATCCTCTGATCTATTTCGATCTATCATATCAGGCAGAGAAAGTGACAAGAGATCCCAAACAGTTGATTTTTAGGTATAAACTAAATGCTAATAGTGCTGGCGACAGTCCTTTCAGTGTACATGCTGTCGTTTTATACGAAGCAACAGTCGTCATTGACAAAATCGGAAATGACCTGGTTATAGTGTAAATGAGTTTTTATATTTTTGAACATGTCATAAACAATGACACTACTTATCTTACATATGTTTTGTGAACCATGAATTTATATAACATATATTATATGACTGAACTTTTTGAAATTAATGTCAAATTGTCTGACAATCAGAAAAAGAATCTGAGTAATGCTTACCATAAAAGGGAAACAATTGTTCTGAGACTGACACATGATTCTCTTAATGGAAACGACACTCTTTATGTTCCAGCAATGGTAAAAAAAAGATTACAAAAAAATCGTAAATTAAACAAAGGAATGGACATCAAATTAGCAAAAACGAATATCAGGAAACAAGTTGGTGGAAGTCTTTTGAGTACCGTATTGTCACTTGGTATGAGAGCATTACCAGCAATTGGTAAAACCCTTGGGTTGAGTGGTCTTGGTGGTTTAGCAGAAGCCGGAGCTAAAAAATTGATTGGATCTGGCCAAAAAGGCGGTGCTTTACCATTACCCATGATGATACCTTTCAATGCAATCAATCAACTGATTCCATATTTGAACATGTTTACAACAAAACAGCAAAGAGACATATCGAATGCCCTTCAAACAGGATCTGGGGTCAAAATAAAACCGACCGAAACACAATCAGGTGGATTTTTAGGCACTCTGTTAGCTAGCATTGGAATTCCTTTGGCTTTAGATCTTGTGAAAAAGATGACTGGAAAAGGAGCACCGAGGATAGGTATACCACCTCCTTGGACTAGAAGAGGTAATGGAGCCCCTAGAATGGGGATGCCCCCTCCATTTTACAGTTATCCGCCATATGTGACTGGTAATGGTAAAAAAAAAACATCCTCGACCAAAAAAAAATCAGGAAAAGGCCTTCTCCTAGGCAAAAACAGTCCATTCAATGGCATACCCATTTAGGGCGCAATATTGTAAAACCAAAATTTCACAAAAACACCCCTTTGAGTAACCATGATCTAATAAAATGGTGTAAATATTTGAATATACCAATCAATGATGTACTGTCAAGAGATGAAAATGTTCCACATAACCATAAACAGGCGTTATTTATCTACAATCTTGAACCTGCATATATGAGTGGAAGTCACTGGGTAGCCACTTATGTCAAAAACAATGCAATCAATTATTTCGATTCGTTTGGTATGACCCCATTTCAAGAGATTGTAAATCATGCTAAAAAGAAAAATCTGACTCTATTACATCAAAACAATCAGATACAAAACATACAAACAACAACTTGTGGGTACTTCTGTTTATACTTTTTAAATGAAATGAATAAAGGGAGCACATATTATGATCTGCTGAAAGTGTTTGACATACATGACACAACTAAAAATGAGAGATTAATTGAAAGTTATTTTAGAAATATCTAACATATATAATATATGAAATCATATTGTGTTAAGCAGAAGAAGGTCACTGAATGTGTGCCTGGTAGTGAAAGATATGAACTGGCAAAAAATGGCAGAACTATGTTGAAATGCAAATGCGCAGAATGTGGTATTACAAAGACAAAGTTCGTAAAAAGGCAACAGGGAAACGGTATAGCCCGCACCAAGGGGCGGGCTTACTAGGTGATATTGCTAATACAGGAACAGAATTATTTTTAACCAAAGGAGTACCTTATCTTGGCAAAAAAGCAATTGAAATGGGTAGATATTATGGTTCCGAATTATTGAGAGACCCGAATTTGCAGAAAAAAGCAATCGATTATGGTTTGAGAAAAATGAATCCTCTACTTCATAAAGTCGGATCTGAAGCCCTTGATCAATTGTCAACAAAAATAAGACCCAAGAAAAAATACACAACAAATAGAAAAGATCTAGACGGTGGTGCTCTTGATATTCACAAAGCTATTGGTAAATTACCGAAACCAAAAAGCGGATGGACGCTTCCCGGTCATAAATACACAGGACCTTACAATGATTTGGAAAATCAACTGAAGTATGACCCAAAAACTGGTGAAATACTAGAAATATATGATATGCCAACTGGAAGAACTGATGCAATAGCAATGCAACACGATGTTGATTATTCCGTCTGCAAGGATGATAGGAAATGCAAAAACGAAGCAGATAGGAAAATGGTTCAAGCTTTAGACAACGTACCGTATAATGAAAGACAATGGGGGCATTGGTTGGCAAGAAATGTTATCAATACAAAGCAGAAACTAGGTCTAGGAGTTCCAAAAAACGGAAAAAGCCGTCGGGTAAAGAAAACTGGCAAGAAAAATTAGCAGATGAATTACATGCATCCATAAGACGCAACTTTACTCGGCGGCGTGTGATCGTAAATCATATTGATGAAATATGGGCAAGTGATCTAGTTGAAATGCAACAGTTTAGTAAATGGAATAAGGGCTACCGATATCTTCTAATGGTTATTGATGTTTTCAGCAAATACGGTTGGATCTTACCATTGAAGGACAAGAAAGGTGAATCTGTCACTGAAGCATTCAGTGAAATATTTAAGGAAGGTAGAAAACCACAATATCTATGGGTTGACAAAGGTAAAGAGTTCTATAACAAACACTTGAAGGACTTGTTAGACAAAAATGGGATACTTATGTACTCCACTGAAAATGAGGAGAAATCCTCGGTGATTGAAAGGTGGAATAGAACAATTAAATCCAAAATGTGGAAACAGTTCACTGTTCAAGGTAATACAATGTATCTAGAAATGCTACCAAAAATATTGAAACAGTATAATAATACAAAACATTCAAGCATAAAGATGACACCTGTTGAAGCTAGTAAAAAGAGCAATGAAGGAACTGTTTACTTCAATTTGTATGGTGATATAGAAACATTAAAACAGAAACCTAAATTCAAAACAGGTGATAAGGTTCGAATATCCAAGTATAAACGGAATGTGTTTGACAAGGGTTACACACCAAATTGGACAGAAGAAGTGTTTACAGTCGATAAGATCCAATACACTAATCCAATAACATACAAACTAAAAGATCTCAGAGGTGAAGAGATACAAGGCAGTTTTTATGAACCTGAATTATTAAAAGCAAAGCAGGATATTTTCCGTATTGATAAAGTGATTAGAAGAGATTATAAAAAGAAACAAGCTTTGGTGAAATGGAAGGGATACAGTGATGAATTCAACAGTTGGATACCATTGAAAGATGTTAAAAATATATAAACAGATATGTGTAAAATATCAACTCAATTACGGTACATACGGTTTATTTGCTATTTGTAGACAAAAATATTCAATTGTTTCTGGCTATTTATATACCTTATTAACATATGTTGACAAAAAAGTTGAACTTTTTGTATTTGAATTTTGATGAATTACTGCACAATGCCATAAACAAATATGGAGCCAGGAATTTAGAACCCAGCAAAAGAAAAAACAAGAAATATGTGGTCACATTGCAAGATGGCCAAAAAATTCATTTCGGTGATAGAAGGTATTCAGATTACACTTTACATGAAGATGAAGAAAGAAGAGAGAGATACAGAAAACGAGCCAGAGAAATAAGAAACGAAAAAGGTGAAAAGACTTATTTGGATAGAACCAGTCCTAATTTTTGGAGCTACAACTTATTGTGGTAAACGCACATGGTTTAAAAAAATAGAAATTATATAATAGTGTATTATATGGACAAGTTTCGAAATGAAGAAAAAGTTGGTTTCTATTATGAAAGCTCTCAAGATTCCCATTTGTCAGATTCCGATTGGTATCCATCATCACAAGAAAGTGAATGTGACTGTGATAGCCAACCTGAAGAGCAAATTGAAAAAACAGAAAATAGCGCATAAATATTTATTTAAAAATAAAAATATATAGGTATATTATATGGAAAATCAAAACGAGAAACCCAGAGGTAGACCGAGATTTTACACAGCTGAAGAAAGAAAACAACGAAAAACCGATTACATGCTTCACACGCCTTGGTTCTGTTACATTTGTAACAACAATAAGGATTACACCCTTGCTGGCAAACATTGTCATCTCAGAACAAAGAAACATTATCAAAATGCTTTGGTATACAATTGCAATAACTGAACAATTTGTGTTTTGACAGTTTAAAACATTCATTGTCCTGGATGTTTTAAATTTGAAACGCACATCTATAGACACTTAAAAAAATATTATCTATAGTAAGTATATATGAATAATAATATGTCACATTATAGTATGAATAAAAAAGATCTCAAAAAACTGAGTAAATCTGAACTAATCAAATTGCTTCTCAAGCAAGATAAAAAACCAGTGCCAGCACCAAGGACTGTGAAACAAAGCAGACCAATCCCAAAACTAAGAAAGTGTAAATCAAATGGTCCAAGATTATGAAAACAACATAATTCTTCCGCCAATAGAGTTCAGAGATGGATACAAACCAGTTCCATTACCAAGGACTAAAAAACCAGTTCCATTACCAAGGACTAAAAAACCAGTTCCATTACCAAGGACTATAATAGAGCAAACAGCAAAAGCATTAAAAGGTTACACAAAGTTTTTTGAGATAAATATCAAAAACAACAAAGACCCACTTATGCAACTGCAAAATACACGAAAGGCTGTTGCTAACCATATTGAAAACATATTAATATCAATGAAAGGACTAAAATTTGTTGAAACGCTTAAGGTAACATTGACAAAAATGTCAAATGGAGAAATAGTGTATAAGACCGCTTATTTCAACAGTCCAGCTCAAACTATCATAAATAATACAGAAATAGATGAATCCCTTAAAGTATCAAAACGAGACATACTAAATAAGATTGCAGTTTGGATTTCAGAGGGATCTGGTTGGACTGTTGAATCAGTTGAAAACCATTATCTCAATATCGTAAAATATGAACCAATGAAAGGATCTTCTTACATTAAACTACCACATGAACTCAGAAACAGTTCTCAAAGTTTAATAAACATAAAAAACAGTGACAATGAATGTTTTAGATGGTGTCATATTCGACATCTTAATCCCCAAGACAGAAATCCCCAAAGAATAAAAAAATCAGATAAAGCGTTCATTGAAAATTTAAATTATTCAGGAATTGAATTCCCAGTGACTACCAAACAGTACAACAAAATAGAAAAACATAATGAGATCAACATCAATGTATTTGGTTATGAAGAAAAACAAAAATATCCCATTTATGTATCAAAAGAAAAGTATGAAGATTGTATGAATCTGCTTCTTATAACAGAAAATGAAAACAAGCACTATATATTAATCAAAGATTTCAACAAGTTTATGTACAATCAAACAAAGCACAAAGAGAGGAAACATTTTTGCATGCATTGTCTTCAGTGTTTCAGTTCTGAAAAAGTATTAACTGATCATAAAGAAAACTGTCTTCAGGTCAATGGAACACAGGCGATTAAAATGCCAAAAAAAGATAAAAACAGACTAAAATTCAATAATTTCCATAAACAACTACCAGTTCCATTTGTCATATATGCAGACTTCGAAGCCATAACTGAAAAAATACATGGATGTCAACCCAATAATGACAAATCATTTACTGAAGCTTATCAGAAGCATACAGACTGTGGTTATGGATACAAGGTTGTTTGTTGTTATGATGATAAATACACAAAACCAGTACAAATCTACAGAGGTGAAAAAGCCGTTTACAAATTCATGGAAAAAATGTTAGAAGTCAAATATTGTAAAAATGTTATGAAAAAATATTTCGATAAACCATTGAAAATGACTAAAGATGATGAAGACAAATTCCAAAAAGCTGACAAATGCCATATATGTGAGAAAAAATACAATAAAACTGATGTAAGAGTAAGAGATCACTGCCATGTGACTGGTCAGTACAGAGGATCCGCTCATCAAGATTGTAATCTTAACTTTATAATGACTGATAAAATACCAGTGATATTCCATAATTTGAGAGGTTATGACAGTCATTTCATAATGCAAGAGATTGGTGAAAAGGTGAAAAGTGTCAAATGAATATCAATGCCATACCAAACAACATGGAAAAGTATATGGTTTTCATGCTTGGTAATCATCTGACCTTTATTGATAGTTTTCAATTTATGAGCTCAAGTCTTGGTAA
Organism: Montipora foliosa; assembly: GCF_036669935.1. Lineage (NCBI taxonomy): Eukaryota > Metazoa > Cnidaria > Anthozoa > Scleractinia > Acroporidae > Montipora > Montipora foliosa. The sequence continues at coordinate 100,369 of NW_027179748.1, forward strand.
ACTGGTGAGCAACCTACCAAAAGAAGCATTAATATATACTTCTCAAAAATTCAAAGGTAAAGAGCTTGATTTAATGAGCAAGAAGGGAGTCTACCCATATGACTTCATGGACAGCTTTGAAAAATTCAATGAAAAGCTACCACCAAAAGAAGAATTTTACAGTGTATTGAATGATGAACATATAAGTGATGAAGACTATACACATGCCCAGAATGTGTGGAATACATTCTCTCTCAAAAATGTGGGTGAGTATCATGACCTGTACCTTAAATCAGACATCCTTCTGTTGGCTGATGTATTCGAAAACTTCAGAAAGACCTGTCTGCAATACTATAAACTAGACCCATGTCATTATTTCACCAGTCCTGGTCTCTCCTGGGATGCAATGTTAAAAATGACTAAAATGCAATTGGAACTAATGACTGACATCGATATGTTTCAATTCATCGAAAAGGGCATGCGAGGCGGGACAAGCTACATCGCCAACCGATATGGTGAAGCTAATGATAGATACATGAAAACATATGATAATAAGACACCCTCAAAGTACATAATGTATCTAGACGCTAACAATCTATATGGTTGGGCTATGTCACAATACCTACCAAATGGTGGTTTTAGATGGATGACAGAAAAGCAAATCAACAACATAAATTTGTCTAAATACAGCGAGAACAGCAAAAAAGGATTAATATTAGAAGTAGACCTAGCATATCCAAAAGAACTACATGATTTGCATAATGACTACCCACTAGCACCTGAAAAGGTAAAAGTAACTGAAAAGATGCTATCAGAATATTGCAAAAACATTGCGAAGAAATACAAAATATAGACTGGTTTAGTTCATAAATTAATACCTACATTAAGCAATAAAGAAAAATACGTACTCCATTACAGAAACCTTCAATTATTTACAGATCTTGGTTTAAAAATAACTAAAGTCCATCGAGTGTTGGAGTTCAATCAGTCACCATGGTTGAAAGAATACATTGATTTCAACACACAGAAGAGAACCAATGCCAAAAATGCTTTTGAGAAAGACTTCTTCAAGCTTATGAATAACAGTGTATTTGGAAAAACAATGGAAAATATTAGAAAGCGAATAGATGTCAGATTAGTAACTGATGAAAACAAACTATTAAAAATGGCTGCTAAACCAACATATGTTAGTAGCAAGATCTTTAATGAAAATTTAGTAGCTGTTCATAAGATTAAGGAAACACTAACCCTTAACAGACCAGCATATGTGGGTATGTGTATCTTAGATCTTAGTAAGACACTAATGTATGATTTTCATTATAACTATATAAAACAAGAATATGACAGCAAAGCTAAATTATTATTCACAGACACAGACAGCTTGACCTATGAAATTGAAACCGAAGACGTCTATAGGGATTTCTGGAATGATAAAGACAAATTCGATAACAGTGATTATCCCAAAGATTCACAATATTTCGACAAGACAAATAAAAAAGTGATCGGTAAATTCAAAGATGAAGCGGCAGGCATACCGATAACCGAATTCGCCGGATTGAGATCGAAAATGTATTCATATATGAAAGACAATAGCAAAGGCGGAAAGACAGCAAAGGGAATCAAAAAGAATATCATCAAAAAGAACATCACTCATGAAAATTATAAAAACGTACTGTTTAATAATGAGCAAATGCATCACACCATGAAAACGATCAGAAGCAACTTGCATCAACTTGGAAGCTATGAGCTTAATAAAGTATCATTGTCCTGCTTCAATGATAAGCGCTATATTCACAATAATGGTGTGACAAGTTATGCATACGGTCACTACAAAATTAACAACTGAAAGTCAAACAAATCAAATTTCTTCATTTGTATCACATGTAGAGGTTGCTATAGTTTGTGGTTGTTGTATTGATTTGTATCTACTGTATGGACTTTGAGTAACTCCGTCACTTCGACGTTTAGTCTTTAGTTGAAGCTTCAGTTCATTGATGTTCTTCTTGGTTTTAATAATTTCGGCAAAAGATCTTCTCTTCTTTTCATATGTAATCATCTTTTTATACTCTTCCAACACTTGAATCTGCAACGTAACAGCTCTTTCTTGTTGTAACACATCAACTTCATCCAAATTCCCAATTGCTTGCGGCATGTTAAAGGAAAACTCCTCATTAGATCCCATAAAACTTTCAATTGTGAAAATAGAATCCTGAATATTCTCAACAAAATTTTCATATGGGCGAGTAGCTTCATCAAAACTCAAAGGCATCTTGAATGTTGTAATTTAAAGACAACCAAGTTTTATCAAAATGCTTGTACTTCTGATATTTTTATCAAAATGCTTGTACTTTTGATAAAAATATCAGAAAATTGCAAACGAGATACGATTCTGATTGGTTAGAAAAATCATACGATCGTCAAGTGATGACTCATGTTCCTGGGGAAACCCCCTATTGTATGACATTATCGACTTCATGTGTTTCCTAGAAAGCCACGCATTTTAAATAACATATAGATTTTCAAAATACTATACCAAAAAATGGTAGCCATGAAATGGAAATTAGTATGGAGTTGGGTTGGTTAAAAATCACGGGGGAACCCCCTTTCTTTATTTCCGAAAATGACACGCTTTGTGATTTTTCTGAGAAAGTCACGCATTTTAAATAACATATAGATTTTCATATTTTCCATGGTATAGTTCCGTATAATGGAAATATTTTAAAAAACATATAGATTTCCAAAATACTAGACAAAAAACACCACAATACCGAATATGGCATAAAACACATTATATTACCCGAATACAAGGCCAAAAATGGGTAGCCATCAAATGGAAAGTAGTATAGGAGTTGGGGTGTAAGAGCACATTTTGCAAAAATGTGCTCGTACCCCCAACTCCTATACTACGGGAAAGTTTGCTATTTTCGATCATTAGCCGCGAGATTTCGGAAGAAAATTCGCTCTGGTTGTTAAGCGTTCTGATACAAACTAAGCGGCTACAGTTCCTGATTTGTTGTTGAGTAAAGAGATGTAAAGAACATCTGAAATTACGGTCATCAACTCGATCAACTATTACATGGTTTGTTTGATTGTTAATGCATCCTAGCGGCTAAAAACGTCAGTTTCAGTACAAACCTGCCGTTTCGACCACGTAAGCAGTCAGGCAAGCAAAACTTGCACCGAGCGCCATTTGCTAGGGTAACCCATTCATGTAACAAATCATGGCATTTCCCGCTGGGATTCCAGTCCTCGCGCGAGCGAGTGTGACATTTCAACGCCTCGCAAACCACTTTCTCAATCATTTGCTTAGCACTTACGCGGTAATCATGCCAAAATATTCTAACTATGTGAGAACTCGAATTGAGCTCTTCCATAACCAAGGCCTCCATCCAGCTGGAATATTGAAGACCTTGAAAGGCGAAGGCTTAGTTGTTAGCCTTTCAGGCATCACTCGCATGATAAAGAAACTGCGTCTTACCGGCTCTGTGGCAAATTTACCTCGCTGGGGGAGACCAAGAAAGCTGTCTGTAGAAGCAAGAGCCTTCATAGATCAGCAGATGCGCAAGAATGATGAGATGACGAGCGCCAAGATCCAAAAGAAGCTGGCAAAGCGTGGAATTTCCGTGAGTTCATCCACAGTACGGAGATCGCGAAAGCAGCAAGGCTGGACTCTGCAGCGGACCGCTTATTGCCAGCTGATTCGTGACGCCAACAAAGTCAAGCGGCTGGAGTTCGTGCATCGGTTTTTGGAGAGTGGAGACACTTTCCACAACGTGATTTTTAGCGATGAGTGTTCGGTTTCCCTCCAGTCGTATCGCCGTACACACTTCAGGATGGCGGACGAGCCCACCAAGCAAAAGCCGAAACCGAAACACCCGCTCAAAGTTCATGTCTGGGGAGGGATTAGCCGCCATGGTGCCACTAAGATTTGTATCTTTGATGGCATCATGGATGCTGATCTCTTCTGTAACGTACTAGAGACGAAGCTCGTCCCATTTATCAGAAACAAACTTCCCGACCACCGGTTCATGCAAGACAATGATCCTAAACACACGTCGAGGCGAGCACAAGCTTTCTTTGAGAAGGAAAGCATTAACTGGTGGTGTACTCCTCCGGAGAGTCCTGACCTCAACCCAATCGAAGACTTGTGGCATGAACTCAAGTTCTACTTGGAATCTAAAATCAAGCCACGCAACAAGCAAGAGCTGGTAGATGGCATAAAGAAGTTCTGGGATAGGAAAGTCACGTCAGAGAAGTGTGCAAAATATATTGATCACGTGTTGCACAAGGTTGTTCCAGCTGTGGTGCAGGCCCGAGGTGCTGCAACCAAGTATTAAAAAACGGCTCTTGTAGGAGCCACTGCGCCCTGCTCCGTCGAATGCTGATTTGACATTGCACTGTAGGTCGCTAAAAACGGCTCTTTTAGGAGCCATCACATCTGATAAAAGTCAATGATAACTTTTTTTTTTGTATCACAAACAATTTTTACAGAAGTGATTTTAAATAATTGATTTCACAGTTAAACAGTAGAACTTATCTCTTCTGTTTATCGAGAAATGGCAAATAAAGAACTTTGTCGTTCTAAAACTGTTTCATGCGACTACAAAGTTTGGATAATGAGTTTCGTAATCAAAGTTTCATGTTCTGACCATG
>NW_027179748.1:110000-115000 GCF_036669935.1 Montipora foliosa
GAATTTCCACCGCCCCTAGTTGTGCCGAGGCAGCAGGAGATGCCAGTTAATCTGCACCTGTTTGATGTTCCAGCCCAAAGGAGTGCTTTGCCAGAATTAACGGACAGCTCTGTGGAAACAGGTAAACAGTACTGTTAAGTTTGCTAGAGCAGTAAAAAAAAGCGACTGAGTTAAGAGGCCCGGATTGCAATTACAAAATGATTTTTGACACCTTACCTTTTGTTCTCTCTTTCTAAGGAAAAAGGCATAAAGTTAGTTTGATAAAAATAGCGAGACCAAAACAGTGTTGCTAAACAGTACGCCCGGATTTTAAGTTTTCAAATTATTTCAACAACTAACCTGTTTCTTCTTCTGCTTTCCTAGGAAATGATACAGTCTTGGTCGGAGGCATGAACAATGTCCGGCTGTCTAGAAATGACTTCAACTTTGCGAAAGCTGCCCACAAACCCACAACAATGACCCTACGCCTTGTGGACCACCTTTTCCCGAGGGACGTATTACTAAAATTGATGGTCCATGGTACAAAGGAATATGTTCCCCTGGACCAAACCATACTTGCTGCAATTAAAGGTTAGTGAATGACATTGCACATCATGCTTCAACGTACATGGCTTGCAAAAAATGCGCAAATCAATAATTAAAATTTTGTAACGGCCTATATTTTGATTATTGCCTTCTCAATCAGTAATTACATTATAGGACTAGGAGCTCCAATTTTATATCAATCATAAAACACGGCGACGAGGAAAAGGAAAACAACTTGTTAAAGGAACCCTCCACTGTTTTTACAAATATCGCTTAAAATGTTCCAAATGTGCTTATTAATAGACCTGATTTTAAAAAAAATGCCTTACCTAGCGAACTGATTTTATTTTCGATTTTCAAAGAACAGCCTTTCAGCCACTTTGAACTTCCGGCGGCCGCCATCTTGAATAGCGCGCAGTGCACTGTGGGCTGATGACGTATCGTGGTTGCTCGTGTCGCGGCTTCGCGGTAAATTTGAGTTGTAAAATGCCTCACTGCGTAGCTTTTGGCTGCAACAAACAGACTAAATACCGCAAAAACCCAAGTGTAAGCTTCCATGCTTTCCCAAAAGATGAAAGATTTCGCCAAGCTTGGGTTCGAGCGATCGGAAGGACGTCACTGCCAAAAAATCCTCGTCTTTGCTCTGAACATTTTGAAGCCAGCTGCTACGAGGATAGAGTCAGACTTGAGGGTGAACTCCTCGGTTCGTGCCCTTGGAAAAGAAAGCTCAAGCCGGATGCTATCCCCACGATCTTCTCACACAAAAAACCCGCGCCTACTCGTCTTACCAGCAGAAAACAAGCAGAGAAAAAACAACGACGAGGTTTGTACCCAAAACTCGAGACGAGTACTTCATTTTCGTTACATCTTTTTTGTTACAAATCTTTGATTTTTTGAAGCAGATCTTCGTTTTATGGTTTGAAATCATTGCCTGAAAGTGTAGTTAATTCGCGGTCGAATTCTTATCTCACCACACATTAAAATAAATTTTGTGTTAGCTAGAAAAGATGACAGATATTTTTTTCTAGCATTAGTTTAATGGTCAATATTCCATCATATTTGGCGCGTTTATAAATCTTCCCTTCAACCTTGAGATCTCCATTTTTCAGCGGTAATCGTCGCACATTCGCTTTCATCAGAAATACCCATAGATGGGGCTCAGATTGTCATCACACTGTTCCATAGTCATCTTTTTTTTTTTTTTTCACTTTTCACTTCTGTTTCACTCTGTTTGATCCTATATCTATCTAGACCCTAGATGCCATGTTACAAAGCACGTCGCATTCGAAAAATGACTAAAATCAAGAAATGGTCATGACAACTGAAGAAATTACTGAAGAAGTCACTAATGAAGAAATTGATACAAGCTTACTAGAAATCGATCGTCCAACCACATGTGAAATGGCTTCGCAAACAGAATGGCCGGAAACAACGAGTGTACAAATCAGTGAAACATCAAGAGCCGTAACGGTTACAACCTGTGATGTTGGATGTCAATTCCCCCTTGACATTACAGAGGAAGCTTTATCAGATCATAGTTACGTTTTGAAAACCATCCAAAACACAGCACCCAGCAATTTCTTACCTGACAATGCTGATGACATTGGAAAAGATTCTATTGTTGTTGAAGATGGATATGATTCCCAAGTTGAGCTTTTTCCAGATTTGGATGATGATGCTTCCCCTGTCAGGTGTGAAAGAAGTGAATGTGTAAAACTGAATTCTGAAATAGAGCTAGAAGTTAAAGAACCCATGGACATAATTGTTTCTCAAGAAACAGCCACCAGTGGCTCACAATATACTCCAAGTTTAAAAAATGAAGATGGCCTTGGTACATGCAGCTCTCAGGACTCACAAGAATCTAATAGTGACAGTGCAAACGCATGCACACATAACACAAAGAACGAGTTTTCAGGGTTTATGAGGAGCAATTGAAAGAGTTATTAAGATTTTGCCCTAAGTGTGGCTCTCTAATGATACCTGAGAGCACTGTTGAAGTTGAAAATGAAGGCTCTCAGCTTTCTCTAAAACTAACTTGCATCAATAACTGTGAGTATCTGTGGCAATCACAGCCACCATTGGCCAATATAAAAGGTGCTGGAAATCTGCTTTTCACAGCTGGGATCTTTTTTTGTGGCATTCCCTTCTCGAAATTCGCGGTTGATAAATGTTAAATTCATTGGTAAGGGAACATATTTCAACATTAGAGAACAGTACATCTTTCCTGTTGTAAGAACGACATGGCAGCAGCAACAACAGGAGATTTTCAGTGAATTGAAGGACAGGGAAGGTGGTGCTGTTTTAACTGGTGATGGACGCTGTGACAGTCCTGGACATTCTGCAAAGTATTGCACTTATACATTTTTAGACGTAACAAGCCAAAACGTCATTGATTTCAATGTGGTATCTGTGTCTCAAGTAGCTAATTCTAATCAAATGGAGAAAAAGGGATTTGTTGACACTTTAGCAAACATTGAGGCTAATGACATTGAGGTCAAATTGATATCAACTGACAGACACACTCAAATAAAGAAGGAAATGAGAGTAAACCATGCAAACATAGATCACCAGTTTGATCCTTGGCATCTGGCTAAGACAGTCAGTAAGAAGTTATCTGCAGCATCTAAAAAGTCTGGTTGCTCAGACCTTGCACTGTGGATTCCGTCCATTGTCAACCATTTGTGGTGGTGCGCGGAGAGCTGCAATAAAGATCCAGAGGTACTGCGAGAGAAATGGTTATCAGTAATGCACCACGTGACAAACAGGCACAGTTGGCCAGGAAACAAGACTTTCCACAAGTGTGACCATCCACCACTTTCACCAGAGCAGCAGCGCAAGAAGAAGTGGCTCAAGCCTGGCTCAAGCCTGGTAGTGCAGCACATACAGCACTTGTTAAAGATAAGCTTCTCCTGAAAGACATCATCCACCTCACACAGTTTGTGCACACCACAGCTCTAGAAGTGTATCATTCAATGTACCTCAAGTACTTGCCAAAGCTGCAACACTTCACCCATGATGTCATGAAAGTTGGTACTATGTTGGCAGCACTTGACCACAACAACAACGTTAACAGACCACAGGTAAGCTTCTTGAGATTTTCCCCCTTCTGCAGTGGATAAATTAATAGATGGCTTGTGAAAGAGCAGAAATTATATTTTGTGTAACTCATACTCCAAATCAGTTAATTAATGAAAGAAAGGTTTATTAATATACATACTTTACTTCAAACTAGGCCATCATCCAAGCTGGCAAATGTCAGGGGGAGCCTAGATTTAAAATCTCCTGGAACAAGGTGTCCAAGAGATTTGGAGCTGAGCCAGTCCTGGAAGAGAAGTCCTATGAATATCTTGAGGACATGCTGCAAACAGCATTTTTGTTGGCAGCATCAGGAAAGAAGCCAGCCCCTAAGCACAAAGATAGGTCTGGGGTTATGGCACCACTACAAAGGCCTAATCGGAATGAAATTATTGAAGCAAGAGTCCGGTTATCTAGATTTAAGAAGAATTAGCTCCTCTGCTAGCTATAGTTTAACCTACAAGTAGACTCCATGTGCAAATTTATTAATACAGGGTCACTTATAAATATATTTATTGAGTAATTTTCATTTCAGTGTGGGAAAACCAAAACCCTAAGTTCTTACCTGGCTAATCTCAAATCACAAAGATGATCCAATGAACCAATCATAAGATAGAGCAACATAATATGTCAATGTTCTTTGTAAACTATCATAGACTCTTGCTTAAAATTTACAAAATCGTTTCTCGTTGTTAAAAGAAATATAATTAAGTTCCTTGAAGATACATGTTATCTGATTAAAATATTGTTTTACAGTGAAAATATTTTATATATTTAAAAAGTCTCTCCAGGCTTCATCAAGCTCACTGTCAAATGAGCTGTCATCATCATCTCCTGCTATGTATCCTGTGTACATGCCATCTGGTGCGGGAAATGTAGCTCTGATTTTTTTTACAGCACAAGATGGTATTACACGGCGAATGTTTTTACCAAGGTAGCCATGGGCCCACCAGGTAAACTGCCTGTATGCAGCATACCGCAATGACCTGAATAAGAAAATTTTCCAAAATGAGGAGAAAAATATTGTAAGCTATGTTTGCCAATAAATAAAAGCTTAATTTTAAGCTTAACTTGAGTGAAGGTACAGCAATGTGTTGACCAGATGTCATTTTTAGTTTTTCTTTTGTAATGAATATCACTTATAAATATATTGCAGTAGTGTCCTGTTAATAACAGTTGTCTGAAGCATTTTCTGGAACATCATTTATCATCCTAAATAAAAATATTACTTTTGTTTATGTTGTTGAATTTGCTGCATGAGCAATCTGTCTTCTCACTAAAAAGCAACAACCGATTATGTCGTTTGATAAACTAGATTTTTACACAAGATAACACACCTGTTAGATACTTGTTCCCTATCAGGAAGGCCGGCACTTTCACGATCGTGCAAGCTGACCAAA
>NW_027179748.1:120000-127500 GCF_036669935.1 Montipora foliosa
GGATAATTTCCTACACAGCTGACATGTGATGACTACACTGATCAAAATGGGCTTATGTTTTGTCTCTTTTGGAATGAAACTAAATTCAAAGTCTTCACTCGTGGTAAGTTTTACTTATAGTTCTCATTCTTTCTGTTCGTGACTGAACTCTAGTTCGGGGGTGCGTTGAAAACCTTCTGTATATCTTTCGCGAACGTTACATGACGGGTAGATTGAACAGATCGTGTGAGGAAATTGTTGTGTCTGTTCAAAGGGAAATTTCGGGCACTGAATTAGTGAAACGATGCTTGTCATCGTGAAATTTCGTTTTGTACTGAAAGTTCGACGAAATAGCGTTCTTTGTTCCAGGGAAATTTTGCTCAAAAGGCCTTGAATTGTCACTCGAACTTTCGTGCGAACTTTCGTGGAAAGTGCGCTTGAACAAAGAACAAAATTCGCGCATTTCGCTTGTGTTACTTTTGCACAATACTTGATGGTTAAAGTTAAGATAAAAGATTTTGAGGTTTTTAAATGAAACCAATAAAAGCAAAAAATTCTCACCAGACTTGTTCATTAAATTTCATGCCTGAATGCTCGCGTCACCACTTTTCATCATGGTAACCAGTAACCGGGCTGTAATTTCCCATGTGAACAGATGGTAAAATTCATCCTGCTAACTGCGCCAGCCCGGTCAACCGGGCTCATATGAATAGGCCCTGACTCAGGGAAAACATGAACATTTTTTACTGACATTAGTATTGAACAGTGACATCTTAATTAAACACCTTTTACATTGGAAATTGCATAATTACCTTGGCAATGATGGACTATTTCCAGTGGCTGATTTAACACTAGAGGGTACTTCATTGATCTTATTTTCTGGCTGCACTCTAAAATGCAAATTAGGATAGTTTAATTTTTGAAGTAGGGTACATGTAGCTATAATATTCTGATAATATTATTTCAGTCATAACATTGATTAATTCTTAGATGGTGATTTTCATTCACTTTGTTATGCTCAAAGTAAAAATAACAGAGGCTGTTAGCTTTTGAAATAGCTAAAACAAAGAAAAGCATTAGATTACCGCTGAGATAATGGACTCCTTCCAAATGCTGATGGAATGGCAGATTGCTTTGAAGTCTCATTTTCTGAATCAACACTAAAAATAAAATTTAAATTATCACAACTTAATTTAGTCAAAGATGCTGTCAGGATGCATTATTGTTGGTTGCATCTAAGCATAGGCATGTGGCAAGTTAAAAGGAAGTTCAAAATACTGGTATTGGACTTGGCATCTTGGCTCATAAGACATTTTACTTTTTGCAGTCCTTTACCCAAATTAACTCTCTTACTCAAATACAATGTACTGTCAACCAGAAATGGACGCCTTATGGCTTGTCTTAACATTTGTTTTGTTTGCACATTTGAAAGGCAAAATATTAATGTTGGCCACAATTAGCCAGCCGTACTTTACTAAAAGTGACCAAGTTTATGTGGTAATGTTTGTAGAACAGGCTTTCAAACTTCAAATGTTTTGGTTTGCTTTTTCTTATTTTCATGGCATCTGGATTCTACATGTATTGTCTCAACATTGATTTAAGTCATTACTGTAGCTTAAAGCTGATAAACTTTGATAAGGCATTACTGTGAAAACACAAAACTAACCTCTTTTTATTTTCTCTTCCCAGCCTTCAGGTCACTTACATATTTTCTTTTGTTTTGAAGGGATTGCCCGAGGCGCATTCTAACTTTATTTCTATGGGTTCTTAGCTGTGGGGCAGCTGCATTAACCTGTTTATCAAAATTAACACAATTAATGAAACAGTTTAATAATTATGGTTTTCCAAAGTTTATATGAAGGCAGCAGTTGGGCTGTTTTGTGCGACTCACATGTACAAATTCCAAACTTTATACAACCTTTCAAAAATTAAATAAAATGAAAAAAAAAATTGTGAGGCACCACATGACCATCAGACCTTACGGATGAGTTTTTCCATTTTCTAGCCTGCCTTTATGTTGTTACAGACACCTCTTAAATAAACACATATTATAAGTTCTCAGTCCCAAGACTGTACATGTATGCTTCCTATTCAGGTCAGGTACTAAAAATTACTTGTGTTATACCTACAAAAAGATTACTGTTACAGTTAACCTTATCACTTGTACGGTGCTTTGTGTCATTTATCTACTACTTACTAATTCGAAAAACTTGCAAAGCCTTCCATCAGGAATTGATGGTAATGGATATGCTTTGTCCCATATTTTTGCCTGTCTGGCAGTCTCTAAGCAAACCCTACAATGGAGAACATGACAAGACTTTTAAAAGTACAAAACCCTTTTCAGGATTATGCTCTTAAACCTGAATGTTATTCAGTGATACTCCAATTAGCCATCCACTCCAGTTATCAAAGTCCTTAAATAAGTTGTCTATATATTAATGTAAATGATAAAATCCCTTTAATAAGGGTGTGTATCCATAGATCTCAAAATAAATCGTATATTTCAGTTTCATATTAAAACGATGACTTGTTAAGAAACTCAAGATATTCACCCTGAAGTAAAGCTGGGCTTTAGTACTTTTGGCCCCTTTGCTACATGTCTGGAGCATTTCTTCTGCTGTGTAAACAAAGGTATCCTTATCAGATCTTTTGATAGAATCATTACCATCTGCTACATCTACATGTGCATGTACCTAGAAGTAAAATAAATGTTACAAATCAGATTATCTTGCCTTGTCTGTACTTTATCCTTTTATTTTTTACAAGTAAAATTTTACTATTAGGAGCCAACACTGAAATTAGGTGAAGTTTATCCTTAGATCGAGAGCTCTTGGAACGCCTCTTAGAACTGGCTGCAACTACAATAAACAAAAACAATAGAGAGAATATGATAAATCCTAGCCATGAACACTACAGAGCGTCGGTTGAAACAAAGTAACATTGACCTAATTAAAGTAAGTCAGACACGTGCATCCTCATAAGGTGTCTCAGCTAATTCATCGATGTCAGTGTTACTCTGACTTTACATGTACCTACAGCTTCACGGTTTTTTCTCGACTCAGTGAACTCAAAGAGTCAAGGTGTTTGCAAATCCCAATGTTTGGACTATTTGCACAGTAAATTTCTTACTTGCAGACTACACACGGGCAAGCTCGAGGCTTGGTTTTCTCCAACTGAACCTTGCTCCTCTTCTCCCGATATACTCGACAGCGAACTGTCTAGATTTCTAGTTTCATGACTTTTCAGCATCTTCCTTATTGTTATGATGTCTCCCATCTTAAGACCAGCTTCCCTTAGATCATCTTCTCTCGCCTCATGTAGAGTGTCCAAGTCTTCAGTCTGGTACAAGACAAAGGTCATGGCTTAAAATCACATTATAATATAACATCACAGATGGAAGTCTGATTCGTAAAATACATTGATTGTAGCAAAAGCTAAAAAAAGTGTAAGGCCCTTAAGGTTGCCTAAAATTTGTGTCAGAACGACAAAAATGGTGTTTAATGGCAGTCAAATAACTGATCTCTCGAAAGACAAAGGAAGCGTGCAATCATGGCGGGAATATCAATCCATGCACACAATAGAATTTCATCATTTCTTATAAAATACAGTAATTCTAGCAAGTGCAAATCTATAACCATTTTAAAGATTTCTTCCTCCAGTAAATGTACTTCGATCGACTTATAAGTGTTTAATTAAACTTTATTGTGTACAATAGACCAACGTTAACTGGTTGCCCTGAGCACGCTCTTGCACAAAAGTTTCAAGTTACCCCTTCCTGTTGTAATGTTTCAATCACCTGATCTCTATTAGTTAACAAAACGTCTTGATATATACTTCTTAGATGGTCCATAATGAACTCTGACACCAATTTAAGAGGATGAAGGCTCGCACAACTTCGATTGATCAGTGAACAATTTCATACAAAAAAACCGCCACTTCTTCATTCGTTAGTCATGTGACTACGAATACATCGGTCAGGTGGTCAGCTGTCGCCTGCAATCGGAGCGAAGCAGTGAGGCGAGAAAGGCGATCAAGGTGTTCGGTTTTCTTCGTGCTGTTGCGATCAGCATCACACATGGCAGATAAGTGGATCATATGCCAAAATGGCTTCAAAACGCCACTGTTTTTGCTGCGTTTGCAAAGGAAACATGGTGTTGTTGCGATACAAGATCAAGAAGCACGAAGACCTTTACGGTTTCTGGAATCCAGATGCAAGCAAAGGACCATCGACTCCGAAGAAATTCAAACTTGAACAACAGAAAAATACTCAAGCAGTTGACATCCAGGACCATTCCAGTGACGAGGACGTCAAATTCTATGGCCACTCTTCATCACAATCTGGGAACAAATGCAATGTTTCTATTCTTTGCGATGAGCCAGAGGACACTTTTGCATCGGTTGAGGTGAGCTGTTATAGGCATTAACCATTGCATACAGCTGCAGTACAGGTTTCTTGGTATGTTTCGTGGCCCGGCTTGCCGCTCAAAGCGCCTGTTGAGCCGCGCGCTGAGCGACCAAGCATATAAGTGAACTCCTGGCATGGATTGATTTCTTGTCGTTGTAATAATTATGATAAGGAAATGTTTGTTAACGACTGATGTTAGTAACGCTCCATGTTCTAGAATCCCCTGATACTAATAATAATGTTTTTGCTTCATATCTTTCAGGATTATGAGAGCAACATCAAAGAATTTATAGAGAGTCCTGTTCCTGTAGTTGAAAGTGACAACAAAAGTGATGTTTCTGACTCTGATGAAGACTGTAACACATCTGGATCAGAAAGTGATGAGGTAATTTTTTCTGATGCTCTTTTTAACCCTTGGATAAAGTCAAATTGAAAACAGAGTATTAGTGGCAAATCAAAGGTTATCGAGTTATATAAATTGATTCACCTTGCCAACTGCACCTACAGCTGTACTTACACATCATTTTAAACATGATGTGACAATAAAAATTATTATTTTCAATGTTTGTAGTAACTGATGGTATAATGTAATGAACATTATCCAAAGTATATCCAAAGCTGTACTGAATACACTCGATTGCAAAAACGTTAACACCTGAAAAGCATAAACCGTGAACGATGAGACCCAACGGATTTGTGGGTATTGTTTAAACAATAACGTGATTTCCATAATCAATAATTTTACCGTTCTCATTCTTTGCGATAAAAATACAGTGCTGACTTAATTCTTGCGAATAATTGTCTACCAAATATTGCTTAAGTTCATTGACTAATTTGAACTTAAGCAAATTGCGAATTGTATATCACTCAAATTGGCCCTTGTTGGCAAACTTGGACACTTTAAGGAAAGCTTGGACAGTTTCCTTCAATCATCACGTGCAAGTAACTGTTGTCATCAGCCGTTGCACGAGAATAGAATATTATGCAAACAAATGTAGTACACTTATACCCATAAAGCCAGTGGGTCTCATCGTTCACGGTTTGTCCTTTTGACTGTAGAAGTCAACGTTTTTGCAATCAAGTGCATATAAAGGTACACTACTGTCATGCATCATCTCCAAGAAGAGAATCATCATCAGTAATGCTAAAGGTGTGTACAGGTTTTCAACCTCAACTTGATGTTTAATTTTTTATTTTTGTGTTTCGGGATTCTGATGCTGATGCTGATTCCCAATTGCTCCAAAGTCATGGTGGTGAGAATACCAGTCCATCTACCACAACAGGAGGAAAAATGACTGATATTCATAATTCACTCAAGTGGAAGGAGGCATACAATGACAAAGGTACATTTCAAGGAGATCGAAGGGGTGTTGCATTGTCTTTGTGTCTTGATGGACTTAACCCCTGGAGCAAAAACAAGGCCACATATTCAATGTGGCCAATCGTTTTAGGCCAATTGAATCTACCAAGGCAAATTAGGTACCAATTTGCCAATTTATTGCTTGTAGGAATAATTCCCAGTCAGACAGAAGGGGGTGAGCCAAAGGACCTTGATCCATACTTGGAAGTGCTAGTAAGTGAAATACTTGCTTTATGTGGTTGCAAGCTTTATGATGCCTATAAGAATGCACCATTTACAGTAAAAGTCAAAATCATGGTCTATGTTGTGGACTATCAAGGACTTGGAAAGCTGTTCTCACTCACAGCCACCGGATCCAAAAGAGGTTGTGCATGGTGTCTTTTCAAGGGACAATACTGTAAGCACTTAAATAAAGTTGTGTACCCAGGCAACAGGCGGTTTTTACCTTTGGAACATGAGTTGAGGAAAGACTGTGAAAGATTCCCCGAACACACAGGTGAGAAACGGGACAGGCCAACATATCGCATTTTCCAACAAGATGTCTCTTTCCACAAAGCTTATGATGGTGCTAAGAACAAACTGCAGGCCAGTAAACTAGCAGCTGGAACAGGCTGCCGAGGTGGATACCTTCTAGCAGAAAAGAATCCTGGATTTGACTGTGTGGAAGAGACTACACCTGATGCTATGCACACTACTGCCGTGCAGATAAAACACTTCTGTAGGTGCCTTGCTGGAAAGGCCCCAGAAGACTCTGCAGCAGTGAGATTACAGGAGAAGGCATTAAACAGATTCCCAGAGTCATGGCCAACAGTTAGTGATGACATTCAGGGTGAAAAAAGCACATCTGAAATGTCTTGCAAGCGTGGAAAGGGGCAACGGGGAAGGGAAGGAAATCAAAGAAATGTCGGGATCAAAGCTCTCATTCATTGCCTCCGCCACCATTTGTATTGACAAAAAAATCAACTTGAGGAAGCTGATAGAAGGGCAAAACAAGTCGTAGTTCCAGCTGGGGACTCATTTCATACTGGCCCCATCTTTTCTTGCATTTCACGATTGAACTCACATGAGTGGAAAGAGGTAAGTACTGCATAACTGTGATGATTGTAATGTTTTGGCTAGACTATCTGGCACCACATAACACAATTTGTGTCACTTTCACATTGGCAATCCCTCATTTTTTCCCTGAATGGTTGGGCATGGCTGCTACATGTACTTTACCAACATGCACACACTTAATATATACAATTACACAGGTATATATATATATATTTCCTTTGTTCTGATGTATCATAATGAACTTGAGATTTGTGAAATACAAAAACAACTAAGTTGAAATTCATTTCAACCTTCAACGTATAAATCTGATATCAAGACCACATTTGTAATGGGTTGTTCTCAAAGCTTTGAGTTCCGCTTTTTCTTGAAATACCTTATAATTTAATTCTTTTTTCAACTGCTTCTTTTTCAATATAATATTTCCATTTAGGTTGCAGTGCGAGGCATTTTAAAGTGCTGTGTCAGAGGCATGCTTAAAGATCAACAAAATGAGGCTTTGGTCAGGTTCTGTGATGCCATTGCTGCCTTGTGTGCCCCAACTCAGGATGAAGCCAAACTTGGTCAATTGAGAGAGCAGGTAGACATTGCACTAGCACTGATGGAGGCTGCTTTTCCATTGTCTTTGCAGGCAAGCTGCTCATGTCTAGTTCATCGAGCACTGGAGACAGTTGATCTAACTAGTTTGCATCTCAAAGTTTTA
>NW_027179748.1:145000-150000 GCF_036669935.1 Montipora foliosa
GAAATTGTGCTTTAGGGTACAGAGGGTTAGGGCCCTCACCAAGTCCATAACCCTGGGGAATTTGGATTTCCGAGAATTAATCACCTCTACCACGCCTAAGTTGTCACAATGGAACGTGATGCGCTTGGATGTCCACTGGGACCCCCAGAGGTGGCAAGCGACAATGATAGCAAATAATTCTTGCCAAAGAATGCTTATGCCGAGAGATCCTAGATGTTGGTGGGGTAACCACTTGCTGTGAAACCAATGAGTTTGAAAAAAAACCCCATAACCAATGGAGCCAGAGGAGTCTGTAAAGAGGGAGAGGGTTTCAGAGGTGTCCCACTGGGAAGACAAGAACATCCCTATGCCATTTCACTGGTCAATGAACAAGCTCCACATATCAATATCTTTATAAAAACCCGTTGTAAGCTTGATGTGGTGATGGGGTTGTTTGACACGTCTGGTAAGGCCAATCATTCTTTGCAAAAACGGGCGTCCCAGGGAAATCACCTTACAGGGGAAATTTAGAGTACCGATCACAGATTGAAGCGCTTGCAGGGTTGTTGATCACTTGGATCGGAACGCGCTGAGAGCGGTTGTAATCCGCTCTTCCTTAATTCCCATGAACTGAATAACTTTGCAGGGACCCTCCGTTTTGGCTACCAAAATGGGGATGTTACGGTTTTTGAAGGACAATATCATGCTAGATAAACTTGTCTGGCAAAGGGAATTGAAAGGTGGGGTGGGGGCAGGGGGTTCTACTATAAGGAAATCATCCAACATGTGACATACGAAGGAGATTCCACAGTTGTTTTGCAATATCCACTCGATTGCGTCGGAAAGGTGATTTAAAATAAATGGGGCCGAGCACTTTATCAAAATAGTAAGACCCCTTCCAGAATATGCCCAAAAGTTCCCAATCATGGGGATGAACGGGGAAGAGCCGAAAAGCTGATTCTATGTCAGTTTTGGCCATGAAACAGTCGGAACCGAACCTCTGAATAGCAGAAATTGCATTGTCGATAGTGATGTATTGGAGGGAAAAATCATCCTTGTCAATGAAATGGTTTATGCTGGTGGTCCCTGATTTGGGGAAAGACAAATGGAATATTGTTCGGAAGTTGTCTGAGTGCTTTTTAGGAACGAGGCCGTTAGGTGAAACTTGGAAATTCTCAAGTGGGGGGGAAGGGAAGGGACCTGCAGTGCGCCCTTTTGCCACTTCCTCAGCTAAATTTGAAGAGACCACATCAGGATTAAGGGAAGCAGTAGGTAGATTCCTCGAGAAACTGTCTAGGACCGGAGTAGCCGATCCTAGCCCCTTCCCTCAGTTTCAAGCACAGTTTATTAACAAAAAGCCTGTCGGGGTGGCTGCGGAGAGCCCATTGCAGATTAAAGACATTAACTGGGGTGACTACACCCCCGAAATTACTTGCCGGGGTGGCAGGAGCTATGGTGCTCGCTGTTGGAATTCCCAGCCCGTGGGGGTTGCCGCGTTTCAGAATCGGAGGAAAGGGGGCACCTGGTCCCGGGGTGATCCACAACCTGGCCTGTTGCACTTGTGTGCATAGGGGCAGGGGGCCCTGGCACATGAGAAACCCCTGTTAAAATTGTGGCAAGTACGAGACTCGTTCCCTCTACCTGTACTTGACATGGGTGAGGGTCCTTATTGGAAAAAACCAAGTTCTTCCTTCATAAGGGAAGGGGCAACAGTAAAAGTTTTAAGCCATAGTTGGCTGTCTATGGTCGACCACTTATTGGCAGCAGCCTTTTGGCGAAATTTGACATCGTAAACGCATCAACCTAGGCCCCTGTGATAGTTAGCTGCATACCGAATTAAGGAAAGGTATTCTAACAATTCTGCAGCACGAGTTGGGTGCTTGCTGACAATAACGCTCATGTAAGACGTAAAAGCTGAGGTCCACTCCTCTATGTTAGTTATGGAAGTGGCTTTTGCCTTATTTACCCTAATAACTGAGTTCTCAAGAGTCAGAGTGAGAGGCTCGTCATGGGCAGGCTGTAGCGAGTTAAAGTTCTTTGGTAACAATTTTGAAAGTTCCATGAACTCACCAAAGAGGATCTCCTTCACAAGCTTGGGTGGTAGCTCGTGCACTGAATCCGACGTCTGCTGGGATGCAGAGGAAAGGCTGTTGATGTCAATCCCAGTTGCGCCATGAACAGCTGTTCAATCGTCTCGTTGATGGTTTCTTGGACTAAAGACTTAACTTGGCTTTAAACTGGCTTTAAACTGGCTTTCAGACAACATTCTTTCGTCCGAAGAGTTGCGGTTAAGCAGGTCCTGGACTTGTTGTTGCAACTGATGGAACTGCCGCTGGAGGTCTGTGTTGTCGCTGCCATTTAGAACAGGAGTTGGGGCACTAATCGGTTGTGCGGTTTGCTGGGTTTCTCTAACTTCTTTCTACCGGCGGTAGGAAGGCTCAGTTGACTGCACAAAGTACAGGGATCTTTTACAAACAGACTATCCAGATCAAGGTCAGCTGGGATATTGACCAGTTCGCCAGCCGCTAAGCGTCGTGTCCGCCGTGAAGGTGGCATTAGTACAACTAGCTGAAGAGGGTGCGGAAACCTCAGAATAATTTGGAAGAAAACTTCAGGACAAATTGTGCTTGGCTGTGAAAAAAAAGACCAGAGTGATAGAGCATGTGGAAATGCAACCTATCGGCAAATTTGGAGCGCCATGCGATTGACCAATAAAACAATGGAGAGATCATAAGATCAGCTCACATGAGCTTGCACGTGAAAATTAACTGGACGTAGGACAAAGCTCAAACAAGAGTTGTCGATTAACTGAAATTTATTTCCGGTGATCAATAAATTATGATAAAATGTAATTTCGTTACAAATACGCATTTTTGTATTAAATACCCACTTACATGTTTCACTGAAGAAAGATCATGTTTTATTTTTAAATACGAATAACGGACAAGAAGTCTAACTTGGTAATATGAGAAGCGCAATTCACCTCTTTCCAAATTGGGCATCGTGGTTTATTTTAAATTAAACAAACAATTTGTTTTTCTGTTTTTTTGCGTGTTTTGAAGGGTTTTTCTCAAAAAAATCTATTAGTTTTTAATCTCTCAGGATTTTGTGCTAAGATACATTGCCTCGGAAAATTTCAAAAAGGTTCAATTGCCGTGGCATGTTAGTGAGCATTATGGACTTTCTTAATTCAAAGAAATAAGTCTGGAGGAAGCAAATACTTAGTTACGTAGCAAATATGCACTGAGGCTGATGTTCGAAGTTTTTTTTGTAAGACTTTTTTACGCGACATGGGAACAGGCATTAACATAAGCATGGCGAAAGCGAGGACGCCCTCAAGTGTAAGGGCGCATACTTAGGCAAGCACAAAAGCATTTGTTCTGCTTGTGCTTACGCTTTTGCTTGTGTTGCTTGTGTTGTGCACGTCTTCACTGCCACACGCTTGCACTAATACTTGTGCTGTGAACGCCCCTATTACCGTTGTGCCAATTATGCTTATACTTGCGCTTATGTCGTAGTGAGAACTGGCTTTAACGTCCACTGTTTCATTGCAAACCTACAATTTTTTAGTTGGTCAAAGAAATCAAGAGGGACAGTTCATCATAATGATTTGATTAGAACAAACAATTTATAACCAGGATATTGAGTCAAATAACTCTGCATTATGAGAGGATAAGGACTGTGACGTTTTCTCCTTAATGGGGTCAAAGTGAATCTACTCCAAAGAGATTAAAACGAGCAGTCAGTTTTGCATGTACTTAGGATATGCAAAAAAACATGGAATAAAAATTCTAAGTGCTATTTTACAGAGTAGCTTTATCAGGTTTTAAGATTTCCGAGCATATCCAAACATCTCAATGGGCAAAGACCAAACCGCAACACAGTGAACTCTGCATGTGACTGTCCTATATTCTACGATATGGGGTGCATGCGAGTGTGTACTAAACTGAGGGTATTTCACTCATTCGCCTGCTTAAAAAAACAGTCAAGCTCGACAAGCCCCTGATTCTGTTTGAAAATAAGCGCTGTTCTTCCAATTAAATTTTAAAGCTGCATTTCAGCTACGGTAAAGGTTGTTGAAACCACTGCTGTCCATTTCAAACAGTGACACTTAAAGGAGTGAATACCTCTACATTGTACTCGAGTGCTTTTTAACTAACATTGATGACCGATTTTGTCTTACGACTCAAGAGTGGGCATCAATGAACTTTCTCTAAATGATAAAGTTGATAAAAAATCAATTTAAAATCTTTGATAATAGGGTTACGTTCTCAATGACACAATCACACTCAAAATCTAATTCACATCTGATCGAATCATTGATCATTCAGTTAGAGGTGCTGATCGTAAGGAGTACTTATCGTAGACAAAAATAACCTTCACGTTGCACAATATTGCCATTTCCCTCCCACCTGGTACAAGCCAATTCACACATGAACGGAAACCTTGGGAACCCTTCTTTCTGCTCATTACAGTAACTTTTTGGACCTGGTGGCAACAAACTTTCTACATTAAAAATTGCTTAAAAAACACCTGTTTCGCAGCCCTTTTCCCACGAATTAAGATTTTCCAGGAGCAAATTTTCCGAGGATACTAGTTGGATTGGACTTGCAAACGTTTTACACAACATAGACGTTCTCTAAGAATACATTCCACTTGAAACTGGCGTTTAAAGCCTTGATTGCTCTAAAAGGAACGGAAACCACCAAGTTTCCGATTCTCAAACGGGAGCCATTTTTCTGTTCTTCTCAGAAGTGCTTTTCTCACAAGTGCAAATGATGACTTATGATCAGACATTTTTTGCCAGTGAATTCTCGGACCACAGCACGCTGCTGGATTTCCACTTCAGGTATAAAGTTTATATCGGAGCTCCCTAGTAAGCAAAGAAAATGACTTAGGGCTGTTCCATTCGGTTCATGGGTAGACGTCACAGCCTTGCTCTACCCAGACTCCCTAAAACACGGTTGCGCAACATCTCGAGTTTGACTTTGGCGGGCCACAGAAAATTGAGGATTCAACCA
>NW_027179748.1:157500-192500 GCF_036669935.1 Montipora foliosa
TGTCATTTCCACTTATGAGGGGAATGACAACTGACGACATCGCAAAAATTCATAAGCCGCAAACCCGTCTAAAACAGACACATTTTTTCCTTCAATTGCACAGAAAAGACAAGGACAATTGGACGTAGAGGTAAGCAAAGTTTATTTTTACATTTACAGCTTTTTTGAGCATTTATAAGCTCAAAGTTAATTTTCCCATACAAAGTCTATAAATCGTATACCGAGCTTGGGCTGCCTTTGCGTGACCAAGAGAATATTATCATTGTATCCGCCATCTCCATACTAATATTACTTCGGTTTGAATAGTCAGCGTTATAAAGGTATAAATATGAGAAAAATGCTTAACCTCTTTGATTTGTGACATCGTGATTTTTGCACTGTTTCTTTCCCTGTATATTGTCAGCGGCGTTTTCAACAACTTCTCACATACCTATTAAAAAAAAAAACACAATAAACTGAATAAGTTCTGGTCTACAATTGCATATGTATTCATTGTATGTATCACTATCTGTATCAATGTCTGTGTCCTTTGATTTAGTAAGCAGTAAACAGTTTAAGTCCTATTCAATGTTTGACTTTTGGGTTGCCATTTTCATGATATTTGATGGTCCTCCGTGTTGTTGACTTGCAATGCGTAATTTGCATATTTATGCCCGAGGCAAGCGCACGCAATACCATTTGCACATAGGGGTGAGGTTGGGGATTTCAGAAGACTACAGAACAGGGAGTGCCCCTTCACCACGTAAAAATCAAATACTTTCACTGGTCACTGGTCATTATTACTTATTACTTACTTATTAGGCGCAAATTAACATCTGAATATGATCTGAATATGATCAACATCTGAATATGATCAAATGGTCAAGAGAACAGACTGTGCAAGGAGAAAATAAAGCGTCAGAGAAATCAATATCAAAAACTGACCAGCAAAGCCTGAATTTAAAAAAATCGGAAATTGACCAGCTGCAACTGACTCTTCTCCGGATGTCTTCTAGATCTTCATCCTATGCATTAGTGAATTCCAGCAGTGCCCATCTCCCCTTCCCCCAGGCAACCGTGGGGTATTTGCTCACGTAGTCAATCCCGGGGTTGGGGCATTCGCAATTTTATGGCGGTTGGGGGGCATTAGTAGCACGAGGCGTTTGTCGATCAATAGAGACCTTAAGAGCGACTCTCTGTAAGGACTCCGTGACATCGTGAAAATATGGCACAAAGTCAAAAAATTTACCCCGATCATTTTTTTTTTTTGTGATACAACTTTTAAATTCTGGAAATTTTCTAATTTCGAGAAAAGCTCAAGAAACTCCAGGCGGCTCCTGAAATGGAAAAATCACCAAAATGACGCCTCAATCAAGGGTCATAGAATCAAAACTCTCATGAAGGCGCAGAAGAAAATACACATTTCTTTGCTTTGTAATTTGACTAGGGAGATACAAAGCTGATGATTAAGGCCAGATAGAAACAGATAGCTATCGATTTAAAATTACTTGTGAGAACTCAAACATTTGCCGAAATTTCGGACTTAAAAAATCCCAAATTGCGACCCATTTTCAAACAATCATAAACATAGGTGGTAAAATTCAGAATTGGCTGAAACCTCGAATTTCACGACTTAAAGGCATTTATTCAATGATAGCAAAAAATATATTTTGGTAAAACTTATTTCCGTGCCGGAGCGGCCCGACAAAAGTTCACTAAAGACAGTCAATGTTCAATTAGCAAATGTGAAACACAAGTGAGAGAAATCTTGTGAAAACTAGGTAATTAATTCTTGTTACAGTTGTTCTATTTAAGTTCCTTTATGCTGTAATAGCAGCTTATCTTGCTATATAGATGCTTGGAGGCAATTTTTTAGGTTAACTGACTACTTTGCTTGCTTTCTTGCCACCGCGAAATGTGACAAACACGGTCAAACACGTATTAAATTTCTTGTGCTCTTTTCCAACCAAACTGACTCCACGGCGATCTGTACCCCACTTGCTAAAACGTTCCTTCGCTTGTCCTAGCTTTGTTTTTTTCAGATTTACGTACAGATTTCAGATCTCAAGGAAGTAGATTTCTGCTGCTGAAACAGTGGGAAAAAATGCCGTGGATGCATCGTGTGACTCATCGATGCTGTCACATAATCTTTCACATACTCAGCTTCCACCCATTTTTGAGAGAAAGGAAATCCCCTCTTTCACTCGCGCGGACATATCAGAATTTCGCTGAAAAAAATGTACATGGAGAATTGCGTTTTAGCATTGCTTTTTATAACAAAGATAGTGGGGGTTTTCGGGTATCCCGTAATGCGCATAGATCTCGGGTAACAAAAACACTTCCGAACTCTATTTAAAGTGTGGACTTGATTAAAAAAGTGTAGGATACACTCACAGATTACGATTAAATCAAACTGAAAACACGTGTTTGGAAAAGGTCCTAGACTTGTTACCAGGAAAGACAGTTTTCTTAAATTGACAGCTCATTTTGAATTAGGCGGTGTTTTCACTTTAGTCGGTACTATCTCTAATTTGGTCTGATGTTTATTTGAAATATGGCAAACAATTGCTCTTTCCAGAGATTAGTTGGTGGTAAATGTGGCAAAGATCCGCGAGCTCGAGGAATCAAGAAAAATGACAACATTAATATTGTGCCGTTGCTGTCTTGTAAGAAAGAAATTCTGGAACACAAACACTCCCTAGCACTGACCGCCGCAAGCGGAGTTGATACTGAAGTTGATCTCATTTTAGCAAGATCTTCAATTTTTAGTTGCCCTCCAAATATTTCTGACTTGAACATATGCCCCGCACATCGTTATTCCTTGGGAATTGGTTGGTGCCGAGGTGCAGCGCGTTGTTGTGTTCCTACGCAACTATCGAAACATGTTCGCAAGTCCCGAGCCGCGGACCGAGGGATAGGTAAAGAATTTTCCAGGTCCACCCTCAAGCTTACAGGAATCTTTCTGCCAGTCGGCTCTGGTAAGTTAACGCCAGACAATTCAGTTTTGTCACAGAATGAAATTTCATGAAAAAAGTGTCAAGGTTATCACTGAAGCGAAATTTGGTCGTCGAGAGGGGGATTTGGTGATATTAGCTTTGATATTATGAGAAATATGAATCACTTTCTTTAAAGCGAAATCGTATCATTTAAAGGAATATGCAGCGAATGCAGATCAATTGTTGGAGAAACAATAAAGTTCCGCACCCTTGAGTCAGGAATTAGTGACATTACAGGCGGCATCCATGAGATATCACTGGTAGGTATCATTCTATTGTCCTAAGAGTTATCATACAGTTACTGTGTATTTGTTTGACTCATTAAATTTAATGCCAAAGCATCAAAGTTGTAATTATCGTGAATTATTATATAGACACGAGTGTTTTACTGGAAAATATACCACTCTTAAAATTCATAAAAACTACATCTTGGACCCAAGTGGTTTATTTTCCATAAGCTGACACGTGACTTTATCGACACGTGACTTTACCGCTATGCGAGAGAAGGTGACTGCCTGCAGCTGGGTTGGCTGCCGCTGATAGAGCGTAGAAGATATCAGTTACTACAGTGCGTATTCAAAGCACTATTTTTCGACTATTGGCCACAGTACTTGAAACTCGAACAACACATACCAGCACGAGACCTACGCTCGTCCTGTGAAGTCAAGTTAAAGGTGCCTATCGAAAGTGAAACCTTTCAAGACAGCTCAGCAGCCATGTTCAACGCATTACCAAGTTATTTGCGGAACTGTATTGACTTTCGATCTTTTAAGAGAAATTTAACATCATATCTTGTCAATAATGCTCGAAAGAGATTAGACGTTACATGAATTTCAGTCCATTTATTACATTTACATTTTAGCTTGTTTACATTTTAATTCTTAATTTTAGAATGTGATATCATTGTAAATTATATTATACCATGTTTTTGCGTAATTAGTGTAGAATAGGAAATTTCTAGCATAGAAGAGCCGATTCATTTTTTAGAATGCTAATAAACCTTTATTATTATTATTATTATTATTATTATTATTATTATTGTTATTATTATTATGACGTAATTTGGGTATATTTTCCAATAAAACAAAAATAAAAATATTTTACAAACTCGCTCAGCTCGTTCGTAAAATATTGTTTTGCTACTCGAAAATAGCATACATGTCTTCGCACCACCGTGTAATATCCCCTCTTTATTTGAGTAAATTATACAAAATTCTAAATGTGTATACTATAATGCAAAATAATTGCATCTTTATTCCCGGTCTGCGCTTTGCCGCTAAGCCTTATTCTTATCATAGCATGCAAAAATATAGCGGTCAGCACACCCTTACTTTTTTC
Organism: Montipora foliosa; assembly: GCF_036669935.1. Lineage (NCBI taxonomy): Eukaryota > Metazoa > Cnidaria > Anthozoa > Scleractinia > Acroporidae > Montipora > Montipora foliosa. The sequence goes on from NW_027179748.1 coordinate 161,814, forward strand.
CCTATTTTTCCAAAGGTGAAAGAGGAATTGGCCGGTAGCTCCGAACACAGTACTCCTCTTACTCCCGGTGGAAGCTTTTATGCACCTCCTAGTGATGACGGCTCTTCGTCAGAAGAAATCTCTTTTGATAGCAAACAAAGAGGAGGACCTGATCCTGGCACGCGTTGAGACCACCTTAATGCTTACCTGTGCTCTCGAGATATCAGCCCTGTTCATTCTCAACTACAGTTGTCGTGGCAAGATGCAAGTGACAGAACCAAGCGCTATTACGTACGCAAAGCGGGACAGGGCCTGTCAGGGCTTGTACAAGACATAGCTCCCGCGGCTGCAGGATCTCTTTATAAGGCAGTTTGTTCTTCTAAAGTCGTGGAGCACAAATTAGGGTTAGCTAAAGAAGACAACGTGACTAACATCGTGGACGAGACAATGATGAACGCCCTTGCTGAATGCTACCGCGCAGCCGACGACTCTTGGGAGACACGCCGACAAATCCTTTCTATAATGGCAGACAAGCTGACCTTAAATCAATTACGTCGCTGGATCCCTGACCTGTCGCAGCATTGTTTTACTGAGGCCAAGCGCCATTGCTTGGTTTTCGGGAGGGGCTTGCCTGTGCACACAATACCGTCGCCTAGAATGAAGGTTTCCATGGCGCAGATAGATCACTTCGTAGCTTTTATTACCAGTCCCCATATTGTCCAAGACATAGCTCCTGCGGCTGCAGGATCTCTTTATAAGGCAGTTTGTTCTTCTAAAGTCGTGGAGCACAAATTAGGGTTAGCTAAAGAAGACAACGTGACTAACATCGTGGACGAGACAATGATGAACGCCCTTGCTGAATGCTACCGCGCAGCCGACGACTCTTGGGAGACACGCCGACAAATCCTTTCTATAATGGCAGACAAGCTGACCTTAAATCAGTTACGTCGCTGGATCCCTGACCTGTCGCAGCATTGTTTTACTGAGGCCAAGCGCCATTGCTTGGTTTTCGGGAGGGGCTTGCCTGTGCACACAATACCGTCGCCTAGAATGAAGGTTTCCTTGGCGCAGATAGATCACTTTGTAGCTTTTATTACCAGTCCCCATATTGTCCAAGATTTGCCGTTTGGGGAAAAAAGAATAACATTGTCTACTAAAGAGACAGTTAAAGTTCCGAACGTGGTTCGAATGCTAATTCCAGAGCGAATTGTCAAGCAATATACTTGTAACGTATTGTCAGGCGTCGCAATTCAAGCCACTGAGTCACTCTACACTCCTCCGCATTTTGAACGTTTGCGCTGCGTCCGTTTGTACCTCTCTTCAAGGGATTGACTATGTCAGTTCCGCTGGAGCGGAAGCATTTGATGAGCTGTGTGATGTAGTGGAAACACTTGGGGACGCTGGACAGGGGATGACCTGGGCGAAACTGCAGGAAAAGAACCTACGCGCTAGTAAGCGCTATCTTAAAAGTGACTACAAGGTGAGAGGTTTCTTTGTACGATTATTTTATCACGTATCTTATCCAGCGCAGCGGGTTCTCTTTTTGATGTCGAGGTTTTGGCAAGGGCGTGGGCTACGTGACGAAATCTTACCTTCAAAACTCTACACGAGACTGAGCTACGCTGGGTAGCATTTACTAAACCACAGGATTAGTTTCTTTTAAAAATGTGACCTTAGACGATAGGATAATCCTCAAGTAAAATTTGTTTAACCATCTGCACAAGCCAATATCGTAAAGTATATTTCATAGCAGATATGACGCAGTCTTGAGAGTTTTAGTTTCCGGCCTGCCGCGACTTTCGAATATAAGCTCAAACATAGACAAATATTACACACGTATTTTTTTCACTTACAGGTCCATGTTTCGAAAACTTCATCAGTAGCAGATCACTGTAGATCATTCGCTTTAAGCGACCCAAAAGAGCCTTTGTTTCAAGCTACTTGTGATCACCAGCACAACGACGTTTGTGAGCGGTGTGCAGTATTGGCGTCAACTCTAACCAGCATTGAGGCTGGGTTGACTGCGAAATATCATACCTTGGCAACTACTGTGAGGGAAGAGCTAGAGTTCCGTGTAAAGAATGCCAAGCAAGATAGCAGCGCGGTAGTCACCGTGTAGTCATGTGATCAGACAACTGAAGACAATCACGCCGAAGCTGCAGACAGTTTATTATCGTCAAGACAATGCTGGGTGTTATCACTGCGGCTTCACTTTGGTGTGCGCTAAAATCCTTGGCCTCCAATATGGCGTCAATATCAAGCGCCTGGATTTTTCGGATCCACAAGGAGGCAAGGCCGCATGTGATCGGAAGGCAGCAACCATTAAGTTGCACGTGAGTATCCATGTTAATGCAGGCAACGATATTGAGACTCCAGCACAAATGAGAGATGCGATCCTTTTGTGTGGTGGAGTACCTGCCGTAAACGTTGTATTGTGTGAATGTGTGGAAGTATCCTGCGAGCCATCAGCAAAGATAGAAGGCATCAGTCTGATAAGTAATGTTCAGTTCGAGGAGAGTGGTTTACGGGTCTGGAGGGCGTATAAACTGGGCCCTGGAAAGCAAATTCCCAAGGAAAAGCTGAGTATTCCGTCTATATCCCAGCTTCCGGCCCTTACAGGAGTTACTCGGTCTAACTCGTGTAGCTACGCACCAGTAGAGGAAAGACGCACTAAAGAAACCGAGCAGGATCTGCCTCCGGCAACAACAACAGAAGCAGCAGCAGCAGCAGGAGTGAGAAGTGAGGGAGAGGAATCTATTAGCAAAGAGGGGATTTTCACTTGTCCGGAAGAAGGTTGCGTTCAGACATTTCCGAGGTACTCATCAATGCAGCGGCATTTAGATTGTGGGCGACACAAGCGTGCGGCGGAAAGAGACACTTAATTCGATAAAGCAGCTGTGGGGTATGCACAGAACCTTGAAGTGCAATGTCAAGCCCATCCACAGCTCAGTTGTTCTGAACAACCACCCTCCGTGACCGAGGCATTACCAAAGGGTTGGGCTCTCAAGTCGAGTACTTCCAAGAGAGTCAGATTTACTGATAAACAAAGAAAGTTTATGGCGGACAAATTCCAGCAAGGGCAGAGCTCAGGAAGAAAGGTTGATCCTGCTTCGGTTGCACGTTCAATGCTGACTGCTGTTGACTCGAGGGGAAACCGCATTTTCAGTAGCCAAGATTTTCTCACCTCCTCTCAGATTGCAGGCTTTTTCTCGAGACTTGCGTCAAAGAAAACTCTCTCTGGTGAAGAAGATCATGAGGAGGTGTTGGTGGGTGCTTCTCAGGAGGCAGCGATACAAGAGTTGACAAATGTGGTTGCTTGGGAATTTTTGCCAGCTCACCCTGTCATGTGGGATGGGCGGAACTTGTGTGAAATGGCCTCAGATAGCAAACTTGACAAGTTATCCCTTGCGCAACTAAGAGACATCTGTGCTGACCTCAATATTGATACGAAGGAGATACGGGTCAAGCGCAAGCAGCCATATGTGGAGAAAATAGACGCGTACTGTCAAACTTTCATTTGTAAAGTAACGAAGTGAATGGGTGATGGTGCAACTATTGGGCAGGAGGAAATTTGGTCTCCCTATATTAAACTTGAACAGAAATGTTTTCACTGAGAGGAACTCTATATTGACGTCAATAGTTTCAGCCCAGAAAGGCTAGTGAAACGGAATAGCAAGAACAACATGCTGTTGTAATAGAATGGATTTCAAATATCTGTCAGTCATGTTGTTTCAGCGTAACTCGCGTTTCTGTTGGCCGAACACTTTCTTTCTTATTGGTTCCCTACCAGGCCTCGGTTGTTCAAAAGGTGGATAACGCTATCCACCAGATAAACCACTATCCAGCGGATAAACACTAGCAAAATCAATTGAGTTATCCAGTAGGTAGCAATTTATCCAGTGGATAGCGCTATCCACCCTTCGAACAACCAGGGCCAGGTAATTAGATTAGCGAACAAATAAGAATGGAGTGGATGTTTTGTTGATAACGCATCGTAAATGTCAGTGAGAGGGTGTGCTCTTTGTTTTTGTTTAGTTAACGAATCTAATTGAGACGTAAAACGCATTAGGTTACTTGTTGTCTGCCGCTGATTTTGGTCTCTTGATTGGCTAGTTTCCTTTTTCATTAATCACCCTGGCCACGAACTTCCCTTGGCGGCTACACAACTGGTAATGCAAGTGCACGCGTCGGCGAGAGAAGTGCACAAACAAGGATGAAAACCGATCAAACGTTCAGGACAAAATGGATTTTATGAGATGTGTTTATCCCTCATGAAAGCTTCGATTAAGTAAAGGCATATTACAATATAACCTCAAAGTAACAAAAGCGTTGCGACAAACATGGAACCTGCGTCACGTGGCCAGACATATTATGGAATGTAAAATTGCGTGACAAAACATTTACTGTGAATCACTTTATTCTTGTTTATTTCCTACTGTGTTTCCGATTAAAAAGTACGATTTCTAGAAATGCAGGAATCTGTTAATTACACCATGGCACTTCACTGATGTAATTTTTTTTAAAGAAAAGATTTTCTTTAGTAGGAAATAGATGGTACAGTAAGTTTGGTGAATGACGCGTGTATCAGTTCTTGTGGCGGCAATCTTGAGAGTAAACTTAACTGTCCGTTGATCTGAAACATTGCTTCAGAACATTTATATTCCAAGTTAAGCTGCTAATACAGCAGAAAGTAACTGAATTCGAACAACAGTAACAAGAATTACCAAATTTTCACAAGGTTTCCCTCACTTGTGTTTCACATCTGCCAGAGCCTTGATTGCAATGGCTAATTGAATATTGACTGATTTCAGTGAACTTGTATCGGGCTGCTCCCCAAGGAAATAAGTTTTACCAAAATATATTTTTTGATATCATTGAATACATGCCTTTAAGTCGTGAAATTCGAAGTTTCAGCCAATTCTGAATTTTACCGCCTATGTTTATGATTGTTTGAAAATGGGTCGCAATTTGGGATTTTCCAAGTCTGAAATTTCGGCAAATGTTTGAGTTCTCGCAAGTAATTTTAAATGGATAGCTATCTGTTTCTATCTGGCCTTAATCATCAGCTTTTTATCTCCCTGATCAAATTACAAAACAAAGAAATGTGTATTTTCTTTTGCGCCTTCACGAGAGTTTTGATTCTATGGGCCTTGATTGAGGCGTCATTTTGGTGATTTTTCCATTTCAGGAGCCGCCTGGAGTTTCTCGAGCTTTTCTCGAAATTAGAAAATTTCCAGAACTGAAAAGTTATATCTCGTTTCTTAGGACACCATAGGCTATCTCTGGACAAAAAATGATTGGGGTCAATTTTTTGACTTTGTGCCACATGTCACGCAGTGGTTAGGGAGATTGACTCTTAAGATTTGAGAACGGCGTCTTCTCCTAGGACGTCACAGCATATAAAGGCCTGGGGCGAGAACGCTGTCCTTTGCGCGGGAGCTTTAGACTTAAGAAAAGAGAAACATGACGGGAACTTTCTCTAGCGCCTTGGTCGAGAATGGCGTCCTTCAGGAAAGCGTGGGACGAACTTCTTGTAAGTTTTTGCGAGGAAATAATCAACGAGGATGAGTTTCTCATGTTGTATGATGCTAACAAATCGAAAAATCCTGAGTATCCTTTTTGGAATTATGAAAGATTACGTTGCAAGGTAAAAGTGAGGCTGAGTGTAAGACAGATTTACGTTTCGAAAAATACGACATTCCTCTCTTGGTTGATGTTCTTGGCTTGCCTGACGAAATAAAGTGTAAACAAGGAACAATCTGTGACAGTACTGAAGGATTATGCATCGTTCTCAAAAGGCTGGCATACCCTTGCCGCTACAGCGTCCTCATAAGCACTTTCGGCAGACCTGTCCCTGAAATCTCCATGATAAGTAATACAGTCATTGATTTTATATTTGAGCATCATGGTCGTCGGATATCAGAGTGGAATCACACTGTTTTAAATCCCCATGCATTACAGACATATGCTGAAGCTGTTTCAAATAAAGGTGTGGCCCTCAACAATTGTTTCGGCTTTGTGGACGGTACAGTTCGTCCAATTTGTCGCCCAAGCACCAATCAAAGAATTGTTTACAATGGGCACAAGAGGGTGCATGCCCTGAAATTTCTGTTGGTAAGTGTGTTTTTGTGTTGATAAGGTCCTGTTGGTAGGTGTGTTTAATTATAGCTGTATCGTTCAATTTTATTTATATTTACAAACAATTAGAAGCTTTAGCAGTGGGCTCTACTGTTATAACACTGCAGGAATTTGAACACAAGAAAACCTACTGGAGACCTGGGTCACAGTACCTCTTTTACATACTTCTCATATGTTGTCATATACAATCAGTGAAGAGTAAAATAGCAAACATGTGAGGACCACAATGAAACAGGCAGGAACCCTATAACATAGGGTCATCTTTTGTAGCCAAACAGTACAACAGTAAAGATAAAAAGAATGGCAGCTTTTATCAACAATTATTAACAATTTTCACCCCCCTAATTCTACAAACCTTTACTATTTCCAGAGGGCAGACAGCATGATGTGGGAATGCTACGAGACTCAGGACTGTACCATGATCTCCAAAGATTTGCTTTCTCCCCAACTGGGCAGCCTTTGTGTATATATGGAGACCCAGCCTATCCTCTTCGAGTACACCTCCAAGCTCCATTTCGGGATGGCATCCTGACTCCCCCAATGCAGCAGTTTAACAGTTCCATGAGCCCAGTGAGAAGCTCAGTGGAATGGCTGTTTGGGCTCATAATTAATTATTTTTGCTTTCTCGATTTTAAGAAAAACTTAAAAATAGGGCTCAGCCAAATAAGTAAAATGTACATTGTTTGTGCCCTTTTAAGGAATGCCCTTACATGCCTTTATGGTAATACCACTTCCCAGTATTTTGATTTGGATCCACCATGTTGCAAGAATACTTTGCTTGATTTAATTATGGATGTAATATGACAAAACTTTATTTAATCAACACAACTTCAGTATGTAAACTTATGGCACAACAAGATTGAATAAAGAATGAAGTGGTTGTTCAAGTTTGATAAACCTCCATTAAAAGAAGTTTTTCTTAACAATACAATGAATTAATACATAAAAAAAGCTGTAACAAATAAGATTATGGTATAATGTTGTAAAAAATGGAAAATACTCCTGAGTGCAGGGATCTAACTTTTTTGGTTCATAAGTTTGTCAACAACAGCTATGAGGATCTGAGATTGTTGCTGCTGCTGGTGGTGCATTAGCTCCATCATAGATTTCTGTTGATCAAGATAAGAAGCCAGCTTCTTCTCCTCCAATTCTTGCTGCTTTCGTTGTATTGCTAACTCTTCTTCTCCCAATGCCTTCTCGCTTTCAGCTTTCTCACGCAGAAATGAGATTGTTTCAATCAATTTCAATTCATCAATCAATTTTAATTGAAACTCACACAAACATTAATTTACAGTGTTGGAAAAAGAAAAATAGAATATACATATGAATATTTACAAATTAAATATTGAAGAAGATACATAGTACTAATGAAATATTACAATTGTGATTAAGAAGTAAAATGTTAGGGGAAAAGAAGAAAGGATAAATGGTAAACAAACAGTTTTAATATAAGGTTGATTGTGAAGAGTTTGGGACACCTAAATAGCTTATGAAACTAATCGAGTAGGTGCCCTTTTTCTTCATATGGTTTTCCTGTTCTCCTTCCTCGACTGCTCTCTTCTGGGTTTCTCCTAACTTTTCCATTGCCTTTTTTCTTATACTTTCAGCTTTCTGTTTATCAGTGTCCTCTTTCTCTTTAATCACTGCTTCATCAATCTCCTGGGAGGTGGAAGCGACTTCCTCCATTTCAATAATATCAGCCAGTGCTTCGTCCAATTCTGTAGGTTCAGGTTACACTCCAGTTGACCTTTCTTCAGCATTCATCTTCTTCCTGTACCTCTTAATTAATATGTTGAGGTGATCCCGAACTGATCTCTTTGTTACAAAAAAACGCACACCACTTGTGCTATTCAGGTTGGTGCTAATTTCTCTTCCACAGTTTTCCTCGTTTATTCGAATTTCTTTTTGCAGAAAATGGATTCACTGAGAGAACTTTCCTGCACAGCAGAATGTCATGCTCTTTGGTCCACATCTGGACCCCTGGAAAACCTGGCACTCTATTAAAAGAAAAGCAAATATTACTACAATAGCCTACATTTCAAGCTATAGATCTTCAGAGTTAATGCAGCTGAATTGAACAGCATTAGTTGCTGAGATTTTTATGTTTGATTTGCTCTAATATAACGCAAGCAAATTAAAATTCAACAACCACTTCATGACAAGTCAAACACAATGTCAATTGTAACAAGTTTCAAAAGTAGGTATAATTTTGTTCAAATTGTCCCAAAGAAAGCCATATATGTAAAATCCTGAACTTAACTGGTCTTTGTAGAGAGAAAAAATTAATGTCATGGAGGCTTTATAAATAGCGGCGAGTATTCTTTGCATTGTAGTGGAATGAAGCTTGCATGGATAATAAATATGACAGCCTTAATTACGAGAGAAATAAATATATTACAGTACTTATCCAGAAAACAAGCAACTCTGATATATCTATTCTCAAGCCGCGGAAACGGTGTAAGAGCAACCAGTAAATTACAAAGTCATGAATTTAATCAAAACATGGCAATCAGGAGGAAAATATATCGAGACTTCAAAGGAAAAATCGCAGCGCTCGAAAACATTTGATTAGGCTCTCTGTGAGAGTTTAACTACTGATAAAAACTACACTCTTACATCAGTCGATCTCTCACATGACATGATAAATTGATGCTCAATATGATAAATTTTTCTATTCCGTTGATGGGGAAAGTATGTGGAGTCCACTTACTCGGAACAGAAATCCATCGTCTATCTATGAAATAACAAGCACTGTTAACAATAGAACATCCAAAAGCACAGCGAAAATGGCGAAAGAAGTGAATAATTTGAGCTCCAAAAACAAAACCATACTCACGTTTTACGTACAACGCGAAGTACAAAAAATTGCGTACTCACTAAATGTGAAACACGGTCCCATTCACACACAGACATGCGCAGTGACATTATCAGGGGAAAACGAACTTCCGGTGGCGTGCTAGACAGATGACGTCCTCAAATCTTAAGATCCCTAATGGCTTGTCCGTCAGGGACTAGAGAAACTTGCAGATGTTTTTAAGGTTTGTTTTCTCAATTTTAGGTACTGATTTCTTCATCACTTGTAAGCATATGCATATAAGCGGCAAGGTGAACTATATTTTGTTTATCACAAAACAATCACTGAAGTGAACACGACTATTTCGCATTCAAAACTAGCCTAGCATTGTTTTTTTAATTCATGAAAGTGGAGTTAAAATACTTAAGATTTCCGAATTCAAATTTTGCGATCTTCGAGACTGATCTTCTGAGCTTAAAAAGTATTGAAATAAAATATAAAAGTTGTGAGATTTCTATAACTGGTAATTGTTTTATTGTAAACACTGTTAACAGGATTGTCGTTATTCTAATCAAAATATTCAAAACAAATGGTTTTTATACAACAAAATATTTAATGTCACGCTATCCTCTAGCAAACTGTTAAAAACAAAATATAAGGAAATAAATAAAATAAGAATCAACTAACACGTCCTGTTGTCCTTGAAGTCTTACCGTTGTATTAAAATACTGAACATTTTAACGTTTTATTCACTGGTTAATAAAAAAAGGAAGGCAATGTTCCGGGGGACGGGGCAAAATGCTCATGCTAATGCCAGGGGATTAGCCCGGGGCTGGGGAACGGCTGGAATTGACTGATGCATAATTTGCTATGGCCTTATCGATCGTGAGAACAACGACTACCAACTATTGCTTTAAAAGAACACGAAACTGCCATGATTTTAACAGCGGCTTTGCACAAATTTCTCGTGGGAAAAAGGACTTTCTTTTACTTTTATTTGGTATCAGTGAATTAAGTTAGTGTCGTCTAGGAAAAGTTAACAAAATCAAATCTCAAAAAAAACCAACATTTTTGTCCCATGGTCAATAGTACAAAATATACCAAAAAAAGCAATTCTAATTTCGTTTTTCTTAGAACCACAGTACTGAGATTCCAATGCGTTTTTTTTGTTGCATGTTATATTGGCAGATGCTCAGCTTACAAAAATCCCCACCCCTATCCAGTGCAAAGAATTTTGCCACATGCTACACAATATGCATTTCGTTTTCACTGGCTATTTCTGCTTCAAAGCAGGTTGAGTGATTCTATCGAGCAATACAATGAACCACCAAGGTACAGGTTTTATAGGGACTTCGAGCACTCGCTTTTTGTGGTTAAATCTACCAAATAGATGCCCGTTACAGAGGTTCTCGTCTTACAAACTGAGCGGAACGCCATTGAAGAAATGACTGGAGAGAAACGTTGTTTGACAGTCAAGATATCATATCCGAGCTAAGGTGAACATATTTATGTTGCAATAGGCTTTAGTAATGCAGATATTTCGAAATGAAGGGATTTCAATAATTATAAATACAGGGGAAAAGTTTGGTCATACATTCGACTACTGGCATGATTTTGATTTTTCTGTACGATTTGAATAATTTTTTGATGAGTGCTTATTCATTTGCCCAAACTAAACTTTACATATATTGGAAGACCTATCCTTATATAGTTAGAGTCTAAAATCTTTTGGAATTCCGAGATACGGCACATGGTCAAAATGTCAATTCTTTTCACCCACCGTCAAGCTCTTCGTCTGTGAACATTCTACTTTTGTTAACCACCAAATAATTAGATTAATCCAGTTTTCCTGTAATTGTGCTTTTTTCGACAAGGAAGAGTTATGCAAAAAGTTGGTTGTATAACAGCTTTTCTGCATTCAATAAATGCGACACACAAAGCGAATTAAAATGGTTGATTTTCAGCCAGGTTGGGACTTGCTAACTTGATGCCAGGGCGTGAAATCGAAAATGTCGTTTTTCTCGGAAATACCGAAATATTTAAGGGAAGAAAACGCTGGGCGTTTTAAGTTTTACTGAGGCCTACTTATATACAAAAGTAGGGCGAATTGAAATTTTTAAGTCTTACCGGACTATATTTGAATTTTGTGGGCATTTGCTCTTAAGGCGGGACTTAACCTAAAAAAATGCGACTTTTTACAATGATTTCTAACTCCTAAGGTTTGAATTCAAACCATACAAAACCATATATCAATGGAAAGCTTGTGAACCAAAGATTTTAGAAATAAGCAAGATTTTAAAATTGATGCTATGTATAACCTCATATGGTCAATAATTGTGACCCCATACTGCGCATGACCTGAGTGTACTTGAGAAAAGATATTTTGTCACAGGTTTTCTGAAATCTTGAGCTTTTTAACTCAGTATAAAGTACAGAAGCTATACTTTTGGATGAGCATAGAACTTTTTTATCAAATAAATATTTTGGATACAGCACTAACTTAAAGTGAACCCAATTTTTCAGGGTCAATATTAGTGCTATTTTTCCATGTAACTTTTACAGAATTAAACATAAAGAAAAACTCTATGCTCATCCCAGAAGAAACTTTAAAAGCAATAAACACTCAAAATTTCAAGTCAATTGGTAAAATCCTTCAAGAGATATCCTTTCTCAAAGTCGGAAAAAGCAAATTCGGAGAAAAACTGATTTAAAGTTGGAACAAATTACATTAAGAATAATAATAGGAGTTACGTTGCATTAAAGGCATGCATTTCAATTAATTTGTCCATTTCAAAAAGTTAGAAGCCCCCTGCTTCATATGTTGTATCCTCAGCCTCCCTGAGGGCTTCTTCTCTGCGGGTTCGCAGAAGCTGTGCTCCTTGCCGGCGCTTCTTCTCTTTTGCAGAAGCCTGCAAGTCAGATTTCTTGACTCGCCTGTTGTCCTTTTTCGCTGATGCCTTTTTTGTAAACAATCCAGCTGGAATCGAGAGTCTTTCCATCACCCTCACTCTGCTTGCAGCTCCACTGTGAAAGTGACAAACGGCGGATGCCACAGCACAACGGATCACCTTAGCGCCATGGTGTTTGTGTTTTGGACAACGAGCCCAAACCGTTGAATTAATACACTCATTGCGGTTTTGTGTTGCACCACGTACACACCTTTCAAGTAGCCTTGTTTCACTCAAGGTCATGAAGGTTGGGCGCAACAAATCAAAAAATACCTCAGGCAAACAGTCGTCTGCATTGAAGGTTGATGTTCCGGTTTCAATGTCTTGCTGCCATTTACACCATGAAGACTCACCAACCGGACAGAAGCGGTGTTGTTTGGCAGGATCTGGAGAATGCACACTGTGGTGAAGGATAGCAATGATGTTTTTCTTCATGGTGTAAACAACAACATTGACTTCTCTCTCAGTTGGATTTGCCTTTGTCAGAGTATTTTGCCTGATAGCCAGTCCATAATACTTTTGGAGACGTTTAATCCGACCCTCTGTTAGGCGACCCCGCCCGCCAATAGGTTTTCCATCAGACAGTTTACCTTTGGTGGTAGCTTTTAAGTTCATTAGATGCTTCCCCATTCGTTTTTGGACGTGCCCGACACAATCAAGTTTTTCAACCTTGCACCCGTCATATGTGTTTTCAACAGCATTAAAGGCCTTACTGTCGCCATCAGAAACCATCCACCTGTACCTTAGGTTGTGTCGCTCTATGGATCTGCTCCATAAAACTGTAGCACCCTCCGCTTCCATTGCAGGTGAGCTGCCATTAAAGTTTATGTCACAGTCATTTGACGCAAGGTGCTCAGTTTGCCATTCCTCAAATTCTTCATCGCTCTGACACTTGGACTTCTTAAGCGAACATTTTTTGCATTCCTTGGAAAGGACATGGTAGTCAAGTACCTCTCCAGTGTCCACTGCTATGGCAAAGACTACACCAGTTAAGGATGTGAATCCTCTTTTGGCCCATGTGCCATCAAAAGACACTGCCACATCCAAAATGACATCACTACTCAACTGTGCATTTTCCTTTAAAATATGGGCATGTACCCTTTGCCCTGCTGCTCTCATCTCATTCTCAACTTCAGTCTCCAAAGCTTCCAGAATGGTGTCAACTTGTTTGTGGTAAGCAGGCTCAGATAAACATGGCATGTTCATTATACTGCAGAAAGTCACAAGTCCTTCATATCCACCTCCTGTTTCAAGGGAATGGTAAACTGCACGCCGATTTACATCAAAGGACTGCCCTCTCTTAGTTATAGTAGACGACGTTTTAAGTGGTGTAGCATTCAGGCATGTGTTGCACTCCACTGAGAGGTCTGACATTAATCCATTTCTCCCAGAAGGGTTTTCCTTTACAGTTAAATGGCCTACAAGAAGTCAAGGGGATTGACTACAATTAAAACAAAATTACTTGTTCATTAACATTTGAATTTGTTTACTGAGTGCATAATGCTAAAACATGATTGATTATTTTAAATTTATCTGAATCATTCTTCAAATAACAATAATTAATTGTAAAGGATAATTCTCTCCCAGGGAATCATCTCCATCTAAAATAACTGAACACAGCTTATACTGCAAGATATGCCATGTCTATTAAAAAGCAATGAGCGATGAAACACTTGACAGAGGTAACACTTTATGTCATTGTTTCTCACCTTGGTTCCAGTCAATGGATGCATGAGCTTCGGACAGTGCTGAAGACAACTTCTTGAGGTCTATTAGCCTATATCCCTCTCCCTCGCATGCCATTTCATCATCAAAACATTCTGAATTACTGTCAGAGGTATCTTCTGGCTTCATTTTTAGCCGAGATGCACTAGGAGATTGATCAAGTTCAGAATCTGATGAAGGTTGTTCACATGGAGTTGTCTTGGGAACTCCACTTTCATCCGGCGGCATTTTCTTCGCTTTTTTCGCGTACCTCTGGACTCCAGCGAAAGGTTTTCCTTTCCTTTTCTTTCTGTAAACATTTTTCTTCTTTTTTCCAGACATTTTGGGTAAAAATACCGCTGTTAGAAAGCTATTTCTCGTTCTCTTAGTCTCCACTGTTGCGACAACACGTTTCTTCGATAAATTTTCGATCCCATGAGGTCTTTGACAGACTGACACTTCATGTAATAGGTCATGAGGTTTCCTTACAGAAATGGATAAGGATTTGAAGGAATTGGATGGACTGCAGGGACAGAAATCGATATGAAAACAAATGATGCTACTTTGCGTTGCCATGGAAACCGAAACTATTTTTCCACCGCACTACTTAAAACGCTTCGCTAGTACCGAAATAGCGCAAACTTAGCTCTAAAACACTTGCCATAGTATTCGTATATGCCAGAAGTGTACAATCATGAAAAAACAAAAATATCGACATTTACATTTAAGCAAGTTGTTAAGAAGTTTCTTTGCTTTTCTTGTACTTGGTTTTGCTAGTTTGAATTAATTAGTCTGGGATTAATTGTTAGAATAGTTGCTTAGTCGCTCTTTAAGCAAGTTGTTTAAGGAGTGTCTGCCTTTCATTTACTTGTTTTGCTGGTGTGATTGTGTATTTATCTTACCTATTAGTACCTTTTAGACAATTTGTTTAAAGGGTCTATTTATTGCCTTCTTCGTGTGATATTTGCTTGTTTCATTTTTTGGGTGATTTCCTATATATAGTGTGTTAAATATATTTTTTGAATATTTGACAATATTATTAGCATATTAGTGTGATATATCTAGTTGAAAATCTTGGTTAGAAAAATTTAGGTCCGGACCCATGAAAAAAGCAGTACGGACTCATAACTTTTGTAAAGAAACATTGTGGAAACTCCAGTGTTTCTTTACAAAAGTTATGGGTCTGTACCGCTTTTTTGACGGGTCCGGACCTAAATTTTTCTGTCGTGTAAACAGCCTTTTAATCTTAGTTTATTTTAAAAGTATCTTGCACTGTTAATTTATATACATTTTCATAACGGTTTCTGGCTTCACTTGAGTGTGTATCCTTGCCTCTAAAACCCCAGACAGGGTTTAGAACACATGAGAGTTTGAAATTCCGTGGCAAATGAACGTTATAGACTATATATAGGAGAAAGGAACACACACTGTGCATTTTTACCTTTCGATACACCCATCGGAAAAATTGGGTTTTGCCCTGAGCAGGACTCGAACCCACGCCTCCCTGATTACTAGTCGGGCATGCTAAGCCACTACACCATCAAGGCTACCACCCTGGGAACGCAGCAGATTAATGAGGTGACCTGGCAGCATGGGGATCCCTAGGGCCCAACTTTCCTTCACTTGAGTGTGTATCCTTGCCTCTGAAACCCCAGACAGGGGTGGGTCGGGGATGTTTTGTAGAAGGCTGTCAGCGTTACACATCGAGTGTTTGGAAAGTTAACATCGTCTTTTTCCAGTGGCACAATCTTTGAATATTTCATTATTAGGACATCTTGTTTCTGTCTGTCGTAGTTTTGAATCTTTGACGGGTGATTTCACTAGTTCCAGTGTTTTTAATTCCGTTTGTTTCTCTGGTTCATCTCTTGTTTGTAAAGAAAAGTCAAAATATTTTCTTTTATTGGAAGACAGGAGAGACACGGGAGACACTGAGTGTATGTAGCAAGTTATCTCTGGGTTAGAAGCTTGACTTGCTGAAGTTTTGGATCGCATCCATGACCTAAAGGGATAAAAAAAAATGTAGAGGTAAATGGTAGTTGATTGAGGATTTAATAGAGTATAATAAGGTAAGTAATCATTGAATAGCAGAATTACCTTTGATGTTCTTTAGAGAATGTTATAGATTACATATGGGGTGTAGGCCAGAGACGGGGATGGGGATTAGGCCAGAGACCAATATGGCGGTCAGGACGCTGACCCTCGGTCTTCTGTTAGTTGCGCTTTCCTACTCTTGGCTTTGTGGTTACAACTCTTTTAGTGGGTATTCTGAATTTCTGAATGGCACCACCTGCAATCTTCAGCAGAAGAAATTGAAGTCCAGTGATGTTTATTTTAATTTTTCGACTGGTGTTTATTTAGGAAGGTGCACGTGCACGTTCCTTCGACGAAGATTCTCAAAGGGAAGAGTGCTATATACAACGAACGGCTCTTCATCGTTCAACCCTTGCCTATTAATAGTCACTCTAAGTGGAGACGTTCATCCTCATCCTGCACCTGGACCGGAAAACAATTCCATGAGACCCAAGAAAGCCCGACAGCGCTCAACTCGTCATGTTATCGTCGCTCACCTCAATGTCCGCTCAATGAGATCAAGAGAGAATTTTTACCTCGTTTGGCAGACGATAACCGACAATTGCCTCGACATATTGACAATCTCTGAGTCTTGGCTAGACCCATCTACAAATGATTCTGACTTGCAAATCCCTGGATATATTTTGTTTCGGCAAGATCGTGGATCACTTGGTGGCGGCCTTTGTGTCTACATCAAGGACATTTACAAGGCTTCTGTTATTGGCAATCTTTCTAACATCTCCGAAAATTCCTTTCAGCAACTGTGGCTTAAAGTCATTTGCAAAAAGTTAAAGTCGTTTCTTCTATGTACGGTATATAGACCACCGAATACTCCAATTAGTTTCCTTGAGATCCTGTCGAAATCCTTTATGGATTCCCTGTTGGTTGGGTCAGAGGTTGTGATACTTGGAGACTTAAATTGCAATGTTTTGGAAGATTGCTACGAAGGCAGAGCCTTGACTGAGTTTTGCTCTACTTTTAATCTTACTCAGCTCGTCGAAACACCATCAAGAGTCACCGAAACTTCTAAATCCATAATTGATATTGTATTAACGACAAATAAGGACTTTGTCGAAAATTGCGTTGTAAAATCTTCGTCTATCAGCGATCACAACCTGGTGTGTTTTAACCTTAAGTTAAAAGCTCCAAGACCTCGTCATTCGTATGTCACCATTCGAAGCTACAAGAACTACGATCGCGATAACTTCCTTGTGGACCTATCTCGTGTCCCATTTCATATGGTTTATTTCTTCGAAAGCCTGGATGACCAAGTTGATGCTTTTAATTGTTTATTTCTTGAGGTTCTTGATGTTTACGCACCATTCAAGCGCATAAAAATTAAATCGCGCCCCAACCCATTCATCACCCAAGAGATCAAACAGTTGATGAAAACTCGTGATTTATGGCACAAAACCTCTAAGCGAACAAGTGATCGCCTCCACTGGAATGCCTACAGATTCTTTAGGCAGGAAGTGAAGCGTGAAATTAGACTCGCTGAGAAAGCGTACGTTCGCACCGAGCTTCAAAACAGCAAAGGAAACTCGAATGCAATTTGGAAAGTGATCAACCGTTGCTTACCAAGGAAGGGAGCGCCTTTGAAAACCGAGAACCCTTTGAGCCTATCCAAAACGTTCAACGAGTTCTATACTTCAGTTGGTAAAGTTACAGCGGATAAAGCAAGATTGATTGCTCGGGAATTTGGCTTTTCTCCAAGCAGTCATGGCTTGTTACACAACTATGCAAATGATGTCCACGAAAATGACCATCGAGAGCTTTTTATGTTTTCTGCAGTAACTGAATCTCTAGTTGAAAATATCGTTAATGGTCTGCCTTCGAATAAAGCTCCAGGTACCGACAAAATTACATCTAGAGTTCTTAAGGATAGCCTTCCTGCAATACTTCCGATAATCACGCATTTGTTTAACAAGTCGTTTGCCACTGGTACTTTTGCACGATCGTGGAAAATGGCTGAAGTCATACCTGTTCCCAAGTCTGGCGATTTCAACGAACCAGTAAATACGCGCCCTATTTCCTTACTTCCGATATTATCGAAGGTCTGTGAAAGACTCGCCCATCGTCAATTCGTTGATTTTCTGAATCGCTCTGGAAAAATCTCAAAGTTTCAAAGCAGGAATCGTGAATTCCACTCTACCGAGACGGCTCTACTTCAATTTACAGATGACATTTTAAAGAACATGGATGAGAAGAAAGTTTCATTGATCGTGTTATTAGATATGTCGAAGGCTTTCGACAGCATTCAGCATGAGCGCCTACTTATGAAACTCCACAAAATCGGCATCTCCACTGCTGCCTGGACCTGGTTTGAAAGTTACTTGACAAAGCGCAGTCAATTCGTGAGGATCGAGGATGCTATTTCAGATCCATTACCTTTAAATTTCGGGGTTCCCCAAGGCTCTATCCTTGGACCCGTCCTGTTCACAGTGTATGTTAACGATTTATTGTCGGTTCCTAAGCACTGCAAGGTTACGTGGACGACACAAAAATTTTCTTATCTCTTCCTCCTCGTGATATTACTGATGCAAGCAATGCGTTAAATCAAGACCTTTTGGAAATATCCTGTTGGTGCTGCGAGAATTCACTGTTGATTAACCCTGATAAGACCAAATTCTTGGTTATTGCAACTCCACAACTCTTACGTAATTTGCCGCGTCTATCCATTACCATTCTTGGAAAGGAGATTGAACCTGTTTCTGTTGCCAGAGACCTGGGTGTCTATATCGACCAGACTCTCAACTATAACGAACATATATCAAAGTTAGTCTCGAACTGTGTTCACAAACTTGTTCAAATAAATAGGATAAAGCACTTATTAGATCGGAAATCTTTACTTTTAATGATTAATGCCTTCGTATTTAGTAAACTCTTTTATTGTTCGACTGTTTGGGGAAACACATCCAAGTCAAATATAAAGAAGCTACAACTGGTCCAGAACTTTGCAGGAAAGATCGTACTCGGCTTGAAAAAATTCGACCACATCTCTTAAGGCCTTAAATCACTTGGGTGGCTTAGTATAGAGGATAAACTACGATTAAACACAGCCGTCATGGTGCATAAATGCTTACAACATCGGGTGCCCATTTATCTGAAAGACAAATTTGTATATAGGTCACAAGTTCATAATAGACAACTTAGATCTGTTGATAACAATGAACTCAACTGGCCACATTGTCGGCTTTCTACTGGCCAGGGGTCATTTGCCTTTCGAGGGGCAAAAGTTTGGAACTCGCTCCCCCTTGATCTAAAGTTAACTTCTTCACTGAGGACTTTTAAAAAGAATGTATGTGAACTGCTTGTAAATAATTTATCGTGAAACGTTGCATTTATATTTTTTTTAGCTTTTATCTTATCAGATTTTTTCTATTTTTAATTCATGTAAGATTTTTAATATATATTTAAATATTGCTGCTGAAAAGCCCTTTTCAGGGAGCGCAATAAACGTGTATGTATGTATGTATGTATGTACATGATATGTGAATGCTATTTTTGTGGTAATAAATATAATTATAAGTTTGTTACATTTTAATTGTTATCTTATTGCTAAATGCTTGTTTTTCATGGGTGCTGTTATTGAGTTACTTTCTAAAAGCCAAAATTGTAAAATGATATATGCCTATAGTATGCCTGTGAGTATTTGAAGAACAGGAAAGTTTCAATTTAACTTAGCACAACAATGACTTGTGAACTTAATATTTATTGTGGATTTTTGCAAGGTTATCTAGTCGGGCTTCTTCTTTGATTCTATATTCCAGACTTACTGACGTTTTTAGGCTTGTCAGTCTTTCAAAGGTGACTGGTTCAAGAATACAATGTGAAAGCATTCTGATTCGACTGATAACTACATATGAAACTCCAGCAGATTTACCAATGTCAATCCAAGCTTTTGACAAGGTTAATCCTTAACTCTTGTGTATTGCTATGGCCTAAGAAAGCTTTAAAGGTAGTTGTGGTCTCTCGTATAGACCATCTAATGTGTTATAGATTGCTTTGATTGGATATATTGGTACACATCCTGGACTTCTATTAGTAAGAGATGGCCCTTTGTAGTCATTAAATTTAACAATAATAGCAATGGGTAAATCAAGGGGTTGCTGATTGGAAGCATAGATGAAGTCTACTATAGTTCCAGTTGCACCAAAGAGGTTGCAAGTAGAGATATCTATATTTTATTCTGCCCTAGTTGTTGGTTTTAATCCATGACGTCATTTCTCTTATTTGACTTTCTTGATATTTAAGTCTGTCTGATTGGCAGTTATAATGCGAGTTAACAATTTGATGTGGTTGATCAGTTGTAAGAAATGATCCAGGAACAAGATCTGATAGGAGCATCCATTCTTCATGTGCAGGAAGTTCCTATGTGGTTTCTTGAGCAATTGTGTCATCATCACTGTGATTTTGAACGCTTTGTAACTTGTCATGCCAGTCAGGAACATTTTGTTTAGCATAAGGAGTTTCCAGAAATTCTTTCCATTTTGTGACATATATTTCATCATTACCTGGCTGATCACCCCAAGCATTGTCTTGTGTTGCCTGCCAGGGTTTATATGTAAGCAGTTGATATTTACAGTAAAGTGAAACGTTTTGCCCTTTCTTATTCGAAGAATAAACTGGGAATACTCTAGGCACTGTATTTTAAGTGTTAGTTTGTCGTTAAGAAATTTGTACTTGGTGGCAAAATTTAAGAAAATTTACAGTCATAATATCAGGAATACTTTCAACATACATAGCAGGCTTAGCATAACCATCTGGAAGTGAATTGTTTGTTCCAACATTTCCCTCGGCAGAATTTGTTTTAATTTTGCAACCATCCAAACTAATGCTGACTTGTTGTAATAACAACAAGTGGTGCATAATTTCTTGTGAAGAGAAGTCCCTTTGTCCAAGTGACTTTATTATCACTTTTTAAGTAAGCTTTGTGGGGCTGCTGGCATTATTACAATTATGAGCAATGGAATTGAAAGCAGTTTTCAAAACAGAGGAGCATGATAACCAATGACTACTTGAATGTCACTGTTAGCTCTCCACCCTTGTACTTGCAAGCGCTGGTGATTATTTAGCTTTGGATCATTCCTCTTGGTTATCAGCTTCACTTTGTATTGAGAAATTGTAGTTTTCGAGTTAACAGGTTCAAATTCTAGCTTTGTACTAATGGAAAGGGAGGTTCCTTGCTCGTGAGAAGTCGCGGACATTTAGAACACAACTTAGTGCCCTTTTTTCAACAGCTTATTTTCTACTGTATGACTCTTATCTTTGTAAATATAAAGAACGAAGTGGACAGTTACTATAATGTTTCCTAACTACAGCAAAAGGCTAACATTAATGGTTGGAGGTTCCATCTATAGACATTGCAAGCTGTTTAGGTCCATACCTGCATTTTATGTCTACATTTAGCCTGTTCCTTGACTGCAAAACAGTCAAATTTTTGTTTTTCAAGTGCAGATATGATACTCGAGAAGCACAGAAAGCCTCGGTATGTCATTCGACTTCTCTCAGTCCTACAAGAAACGACCACACGTGATCCTACGACCGACCAGCACACAAAAGACTACTTTGCAGTCAGGCCTGTTCCAAGCTCCAGAATAGTGAGAACCGCAAAATCTTGAAACCATGAACCCAAATTTAAAATTATCCTCTCTCTGCACAGTTCCACTCATTTTGTTTTCTCGGGTTTTGCTTTCAAATTTGGGCGTTCCCACCTACTGAGAGCTTTGAACTGGCTAAGTAATGTTCAAGAAACTAGTGTTCATGTGGCATAATTAAACATTGCAAGGCTAAGCACGTACGGCTTTTTCTTGATAAGGAAACGGAAATTTTTAAAGGCTGATAGCAAAAGGCCTTGTCTTGTTTTTTTGTGCTTCATTTTGTAGCTCTACAGGGGCAGCTATCTACAAGTTCTTCCAGGAGTGCCATATATGGAGCTTTCCTTCTCATCGCTGGTACTGGTACATCCAGTTCCAAACTTTGGCAGAGATCCTGTAGCATCCCCAACTTTGTTTTCCGAAACTCGGCTTTGTTGTTAACCAATGAGCACATCTCGTACTGATCAACGACTATTGGGTGATGGATATGCAGGGTGGAAATCACATCTGCTCTTGCCAGAGAGAAATTGCTTTGCTCCTCTGCCGCTAAGACATCTTGTGGTGTCACCTCAACTTGTTGCTGACGCAGCTTTGCTGCAAGGTGCGAGGAGTAAGACGACACTTGCTGGGGAGTGAGGAACTCTGAACCACAAAACAACCTTTCCCCGTCTGAGCCCCGGACACGGCGCATTTCTTTTGCAACGACATCCGGCTCCAACTTCCTACCTGTGGACTGGCCGATATTAAATTTCGCTTCCAGATAGGTCTTCTGTTTTTCGTTGAATCGGTAGGCCTTCTTCATTTCCTTCAGCGCCCAGCCCTCCTTGAAAGTTTCACTTTGGTTCGAGCTGTCAACAGAGCTGGACACTTGCAGAGAAGGAAGTAGGCCTACGCCTTCCTGAAGACGGGTGGCGTACTGTTGCTTGGCCAGGTCCATTAGAGTGTGTCCCTCCGGTGACATGGAACAGGATTCTAACGACAGGTGACGTTCCAGGGCAGATGACCGTTGAAATACTTTAACGCAACCTTCCTTTGGGCATGAAAAGACATAAGATTGTGGACTTTCTGCACTGGCACATTGTTGCTGATCATTGGCCGTGGTTACTTGGACCTGGGCTGGCTTTGGTTGCTTTGCAGAAACTGCTTTGAATTCACCAGGAGAAAACAAAACAGAAAGCCAGCTGTAGTTGACATCTGTAATAAAACTAGGCAGAATTAGCATAAACATCACATCAGAGTTAATTAAGAGGCCTACGTTACGCGTACTTTCATGATAATAGAAAGTAGACTGCAATAAATCAGTTATATTGTACGCATCTTCAGTTTATTTTTCTTCTTTATCACCATCGGTATCCTTATTATCGTCCTCCTCCTCCTCCTCCCCTTCATCATCATCATCATTATCATGCTGAGGACGCACGTCAGGCGCCTCAGTACTTTAGTAGCTGTCTTCCCTCTTGATGATGTAAGTTAAAATTCCAGTTAACTATCAAAGAACATGGGGACTCGCTACGAGTGTGGGGAGTTTCTTTCTACTGAAAAAAGTGTAATTTGTTCTTGGAGCAAAATATTAAGAACGTGTTTTGTTTGTCACACTCAATTTATTTCATCAATAAAAGCTACTTAAACCTGTCAGTTAAACACTTAACAACAGTTTTCAAGTGGCTGTCTATAGGCGAAGCTCGTTAACGCATCCCCTTGATACGTTTAAAACACCAGTGTCTTTAAAAATGACTGAAAAGACACATTGGTAATAAGATTTCACTGACCTGAAACTTTCTCCTTCGCAATGCTCTTTCCTGGACCGATATCATACGCGCACCAGGCCTAGAGGGATCCGTCGGTGAACTGAAAGTTATTCAGCTTGTTTATGCCAGGAGTTTTCTGGAGCTCCACTCTTTGGTTTATTGACGGCACGAAAGCTACCCTGACACCTTCCACTCCCCCATGGGAAAGCAGGGCCTCCCTCATCTCCTCTGCTGTCGTAAAATCGTGGCCTTCGTTGAGGTAAATGCGGGTGTGGCACTTACACATCCCTGCCAGCCTATCGGCTGCTCCCTTGCCACCTTGGGGGTCACTGAAATCTAGTCGCGCTACTTTGATCCCGGACACACAAGGACAGTATTGGCGCAATGGTAGCACCCGGCATTGTCCTGACGAAGGTAGGCCCAAGTAATCTCTGGATATTCCGTTTTCAGTGTTTTTAACATGTGCTGCATCATCAGGATCATGGCAGTGCTGTCCTGACTGCAAGACTGAACAATGTGGATGAACGCCTGGGACTGGAGTTCCCCACTTTTCCTTTGAAACACAACTGAGATGTGCCACGAAATTCCCCTCTTCCTGAACCAACCTTGCTGGGATTCCCTTTACAGCTGGGGAAGGAACTTCATGGCCCAGTTGTTGACAATCAGCACGGTGTTGTGGTCCAGCAGTTGAAGAACATCCATCCTCGATTTATCCTGCTGTACTGATCGTAAGTGGTGGGCTTTCCATGCCTGAATAGATCGCTTTGCTAACTCATAGTGAAAGATAATTTCATCTCTTTCATCCTCGTTGCGAAATTCAGCATCTTGCGCAGCTTCGTCAACCTCTTGTAGGGGACCATTGAGGGCTTGGCACTGATCACACAGCTCGTTATGCTTGTGGTCACACCTCTGTTTGAACGCAGACTCAGATGGGTTGCTCAGTGTGATATGCTGCAGTGGTCAGCCACTCTAGCCTCACTGTTTATGTGCTCCTGATTAGGCAAAGAGACATCATCTTATTTTTACACTACCAATATAAATGTCTGCTGCTGTTTCAGTTATGTTGTTGTTGCTGATCCTGCTGCTGCTGCTACTGCTGCAACTACTACTTCTACTTATACTTCTACGTCTACATCTACCTCTACTTCTGCTGCTGCTGCTACTGCTACTGCAGCTACCCACTCCCACCACCACCCCCACTACCAATACTGCTGCTGCTACTGCTACTACTACTACCACTACTACTACTGCTACTACTGCTACTGTTACAGCTGCAGCCATGTCTCCTACTGCCGCTGTTAAACGCTTCATTTGTCGAATGTTTTAGCGAGAAAATTTGATGATTCTAAACCCTTTCTCCTAAACAAGTCTTTCCGAAAAAATAAAAATGTACACTACAGATACATTACAGTGTAAACAAGTGTACACTCTAGTTTACCTTAAAATCGCTTTTAAGATAGAGCTTTCCCCCCTTCCAGGCATCTTTAATGCGGCCTTCCCACTCTCCGCAGTCAGCTCTTAGTGAAGAAATATCCTCCACTATTGAAGCAAGGTCATCGAATGCTTGTGCCCCTTCTGCTGCGAAATAATCTAGGCCTTGTAGGGACTTGCGCACCGACGCACTACACTCTGTCAGTATTCGTAGCATGGTACTGTGGCTGAAAGGCTTGAAGTTGGTCACACTGCAATACTGCCTGTACTGCATGACAATCCGTTCAGGTATCATTGTGCGAATGATGTTTGGCACCGTGGTAATTTTCCCGGATGACAACTGGAGGTGTTTTT
Source organism: Montipora foliosa (assembly GCF_036669935.1). Lineage (NCBI taxonomy): Eukaryota > Metazoa > Cnidaria > Anthozoa > Scleractinia > Acroporidae > Montipora > Montipora foliosa. The sequence continues at coordinate 186,577 of NW_027179748.1, forward strand.
CGCCAAAAGGTAGATCCTGAAGATGAGGACTTGTGATAAACCCCAGGAAATGATCCAGCTGGGTTCTGTCTATCCTTAGTCTTGGAGACTCGCTGGTGGGCACTGGGGCATGCCGTCCATACTGAACATGGTGCAGGTTGGCCGTTGTGTAACGATACTGGGTCAAGCCAGGTGTAAATTCAGATATGGCTCTGAAACTGGCGACTCCTGACTATACGGACAGCACCTGCTGCCGTGTGTCCCAGCTGGTTGTATTGCTATACGCCTCTGCCAGTGCTTCTAGGTAAGCTGTCTCTGAAGGAAGAGATGCTTGATGGAGATCCAGTTGCTGGTTCACGGCACCGGACGTCTGTAGCGCTTTCCACAGATAGGGAGCGCTATTGGGAGAAATCACTTTAAGTACAGCCGCGACAATCTCACCAGATCGCTGGACACAGTGCTGTCTTGTATGCACACTGACTTCGCCCTAATCCAGCTAAGGCCTTCCAAGCGACTGGATTTGGCACTCATGGAGGAAAATGTTAAGGGCATCTCTTGGTCGGGCTCTCACCCTTGAAGATCCATTCCCTTCTCCAGAAGAAGAAACTGTACTGGCCGTCTCAGGAGAAAGGGTAGGGCTGTCATCAGAGATCTTCATTCGCTCAACGCCTGCTGTCAGCTCGTCAGATGCAGCACTAAGATCTTCTTTCTGTGTTTAATATATTAATGGCAAAAAAAGAATTACTCTGCCGCCTTAACTTCATGATGCTCATACACAATTTTGTCGTAACACATAAAACGTGAACCGATCAGCTTTATTAATGCCAACAGACACTGAAATGATGTTACCTCTTCCTGTGGAGATTTGTCGCTCTCTTTGAGAATGTACCGGTATGCCTGCTCTTCTGTTTGACTGCTAGTGGATTCAGCAGTCTGCGCAGGTTCACTGACACCTTCAGTGACCGCCGCACTTGCGATAAGATTGGCCAAATATTCCCTGCACTGCCTGCAAACAGCTGTATAATTTTACATAAAAAAGTTACATATATATATTATACACTTGTTACTCAATATTTGTTACCTCCAAGTTCATTTGGTAATAGAGCATTCAGAAACTCCGCCCTGCAGAAACCTCCTCCCTACTACAGACACCCGTTTATTACCTGTATTACTTCATCCCCATTTCCGAGAAAACTAAAATACCCACAAAACATATTTATTGCACATGGCGTGGAAGAGGTCCGCATGCACTATTTTATTGTCTTCTTGTACCCTGAATTTCAAGTCATTATAGTGGATTGTTATGGCGTTTTTAAATTAAAACTCCATTTGAAAGTTCGGGACAGGTAACTTACCAATGTCGCGCAAAATATCTATTTTCTTTATTTCATTGTATGAAAACGCCATAATTGTAAATCGTTTACCATACCAAATTCAGAAAAAATAACGTACCATAAAAAACCATTGCAAAGGCGAGAGAGTATAACAATCCAATAAGTTACCTATTTTTCCAAAGAAATGTGTGGGCGGGCTACATAACACATTTCATAAGCTTATTAACTCTTTGGGGCAGATGTTATATCTTTAGGGATAAACGCCATTTTACAGAAATAAAAGCCGGGTTTTCTGTAAGGTTTAGAATTCATCAAATTATAAGCTTGTAATTTGCAAACACAGCTGTCAGTAGAACTTAGCAAAAAAAAAAACCAAAGAAAAACACGATAAAAGACAAAGAGTGGTCTTAAAATAAAAATCACCCTCTATATTTCTTTACTTTTGTGAACCTCATAAATCCCTTGAAAATCTCGCCGTATAAGACTTCTTCTTAGTGCTCATTAAAGATCATATGCAAACCATTAACCAGGACACAAAATCTCTAATTTGCTCTACCTGGTATCCATGCGAACGAAAAGTAATCTAAAAAAAAATTCAATAATCTACAACTTTGACGTAGCCTGCAGGGGGAGGGCTGAGGGAGAGATCAAGGGGTTGACACGCGTGGAACGCGAGGCGCGTGTAAGGGCGATTTTTGCTGGCGCAACATGCTCAGCAAATCTCCACTTTCCCTCTCCTTTCGTTTTCTCTCGCACAGGCCAATGAATGATGTATTAATGTTAAAACAATGTGAAATACGTATGTGAGCCTACTGGTACAAGCATCTTTGTGGTCTGCAAAACGTGTGCGGAATGCGCCTTCTTTAATCCACACTGACCTTTTGGGGCTGAGGATTTGCCTTTGTGGGCAGCCATTTCAGCAGGAATGGTACAAGGAGACCTATTACACCGCCATCTGGTACCAAATGAATCGCGATGGCGAGGGCAGACAGTCATTTTCAAATGAGATTGTTCTATTTCAAAAATGCCTGAAAATTACCGATTGAAATTTCAGTCAACTAAGGTAGTTATATCTGAAAAAAGAAATGTTAAAACAGCATGATGGATTTGCAATGGCTAAAAACCTACCTGCGCGAGCTACAACAATTTGCAAAATTGTTGAGACACTTTCATTAAAAAACACCTGTTCTAACTTCTAATACTCGGCGTATCTAGAATTTAAACCTTTCCCACTTCCTCTCCCCTCTCCCCCTTTCAATGTTGACTGCTGAAGTTCCCAACATTTTTTTGTCTCGCTAGCAACACTGATAAGGGGGGGGAGGGGGGCTGCAGTGTGAGAGATAATAGGGAAATTAATAACGCCCCAAGAAGGTGAAGTGTCTCCACTATTTTTGCAACTTGTTGTCTGATTGATTGCAATAATTTTGCCAGTCCGGATTTGAATCGTAGGGAAACGTTTCAACGTAGAAAAGCAGGAACTAAAGAAACAATCATTAAATATCGTATCAGCTCTGAAACATTTCAGAAGTTTGCACGCGAAGAGCAAAGCACATTGTACCAAACACGAAAGGATATTAATTACTGACATACGGTAGCATCGTTTTTCGAGTGTTTGGACTTATCATCGCTAACAGAAGACTCCGTACCAAATACTAAAGCGAGCAAAGTATTTTGCACTGCAGATCTGATCTCCGAAAGTTACACATGGCTCGTATTATGTAACACAATACCATTTATTGTGTTTCTTGGTGAAGTCAACCGGGATGGTGGCGTTACAGTTGAAAATCGTATCTTCGAGGAAACAGCACAATTCAACTAGTACTTTCTTTTCTAATCAATCCAATACATTACCAGGTGATTCGTAATAAAGCTCACACAGTTAGAAATCCTGTACATATCGTCTATTCCATTTACCAACGGTCTACCATCCAAGCACGGTCTACCAACGCAACAGCAAGAAATATGATATCATATTATTTTCTCAGTGAAAGGTTGTGGTAGACTGTGTAGACCGTTTCATATAAATGTCATAATGTGTAGCCGGTACAAATTTGTTCACTTTTGTATCTCATTGTAAAACAAATCTCGCAAAGGATTTAACACAATCGGGTGCTTTCTTTTGATGATTGTGCTCAGTCAGTCATTCCAAAGAACACGGAATTAGCCTGTACCCAACACGTCACTTAGAAGACTTGCTAGTAAGCGTTACTGATCCCTTCTCTGGCAGAAGACTAGCCCAAAAGCAATAAGTAATGTTACAAATGGACTTCTATGAAAATGTATCTTTGAGTAACAATGTTTGCTGAGAATTGATTTTTCGGAAAGTGGATGTTCCCTTTAAATGGCATGCGATCGCAGTTAAAGGAGAGGTTATGTCTGTTTCTCATTCGTAAACAACAGCTAATTTCGTACATGTTGCGCGTGCTTTAGATGTCATGTGTCGACCGAAATATAGGTGTTTAAGGCAAATTATTTCGAAATCGGTTCCAGGATATTTCTAGCGTACTTTAAAAAGCGAAAGGATGGAAATCACACCTTTTCGTGTACCAAATTATGTGTATGTTCGACTTGACTCACAGAAAGCACTGAAATGCCTTCAAATTACGTCATACCGAAACCCCGCCAAATTCCAGTTTATCGCTGGCCATTTTCCATTCACAGCAGATCAGAGAATTAAACCCTTTTTTTGGAAACACCATATTAAACGCAAACGATAGACGCCTTCCCGTTCCAATAAACAAAGTGACCGTACGCCAATACAGTGACAACCAACTCAGACAACAAGTTGCAAAATTGTTGAGACACTTTCATTAAAAAACACCTCTTCTAACTTCCAATACTCGGCGTATCTAGAATTTAAACCTTTCCCACTTCCTCTCCCCTCTCCCCCTTTCAATGTTGACTGCTTAAGTTCCCAACATTTTTTTGTCTCGCTAGCAACACTGATAAGGGGGGGAGGGGGCTGCAGTGTGAGAGATAATAGGGAAATTAATAACATATTTTTGCAACTTGTTGTAGCTATCGATGCCAGAATCGTCGCTTATTTTGCAGTAGACTAGGTGGGAGCGGACATCTTTCTTGCAATCGCCGATTGACACACTGTGATATTATGAAGTAGTGATCAATACCGCTGACATAATATCGCGAACTCGTAGGAAACGTTTCGGTGACGTTCTTGTAAGTTTACTTGAGTTTTCGCTAAGACTGTTTAGTTGAGTTTGCTCGTTTTGAAGCTAAGGACTAGCACATGGTGTCAGAAGTTAGTGGATGACGCTGTTTGCCGACCGTATTTGTGAAATATTTGTATTGTGAAAACCTTGGTTCGTTGCTGTTCGCATAAATTGAAACTGCGTGGTGTAAAATGGCGGCCGGGCGTCTGTTAAACCCACCGGATCATCTGCAGCTTTCAAGTGGAAATGTATCTCAAAATTGGAAAAGATTTAAGCAAAACTGGAGTAACTATGAGCTAGCTATCGGAATAGCCAGAAAAGAAGATCCCATTCGAGTAGCAACTTTTCTCACTGTGATTGGCGACGAAGCCCTAGATGTTTACAATGCATTCACGTGAGACAGTGACGCAGACAAAGTCAAAATGGATAAAGTTCTAGAGCATTTTGAGCAGTACTGTGAGCCTCGCAAGAATACAATCTACGAGAGGTATTTATTCTTTTCGCATGGACAGGAAAGTGGGGAGCCCATTGATAAATATGCCACTGTTCTACGAAACATGGCAGACTCTTGTGAATTTCAAGATTTGAAAGATTCGTTTATACGCGACCGCATCGTTTGGAATCGCTGATCACAACGTGAGAGAGCGTTTGTTGCGAGTCCCAGATTTGACGCTGAATAAAGCTCTAGAACTTGCACGAGCTGCCGAAGCAACCCAAAGCCAGTTGAAACAAATGCAAAACTTGCACGAGGTTAATGCAGTAGGGAAGAAGAAAGAAAACTTCTTCCGAAAGAAACAAGAAGAGAAGCAAAAATCAGCCAACGGCAGTGCTCAGCAGATCGACTGCAAATTTTGTGGCAGGAAACATGTACCAGACAGATCAAAGTGCCCTGCATATGGCCAACAGTGCAACAAGTGTGGAAAAAGAAACCATTTTGCTGCGAAGTGTACAGGAGGAAGGCAGTCCAGTCGTAATTTACATGCCAATCAGAATTTGAATTATGTGCAAGAAGATTCAGATGGGAGTCAATTTGAAGAGTATACTATTGATGTCATAACGTATCAAGTCAGTGCTGTGGAAGAAAAGAAACACCCAAAACAGTTGTTTACATCAGTCAAAGTAAACAATGCTAAAGATGTTACATTTCAGTTGGACTGTGGAGCAACTTGTAATTTGCTATCACTAAAAGAATTCTCAAGCATTATGGGGGATCCCAAAGATCTGTATTTGAGGAAAACATCTGCAACACTCAAGATGTACAATGGAACCACTATGACTCCACTTGGAAAGTGCACTCTCAAATGTGCCAAAGGTGAGATGAGTACAGATGCAGATTTTTTTATAACTAATGAGGATGTCAGGCCTATATTGGGTGCTGAGTTATGTCAGGAACTGAACTTAATCAAGGTTATGGCAAGTGACATTTCAGAGTCAGAAACTG
>NW_027179748.1:202500-210000 GCF_036669935.1 Montipora foliosa
ACAGAGACGTTTGAGGCAAGCTCAACAATGAATTTAAGTCACTCAAAGAATGAATTATCTCAATTTCAGGCTTCGTTCTATTGTCGACAGCAAGTTAATCGACACGTTCTAACAACTTGAACCTTCAACATCAAGCCGCAATCACCATCACGCTTTCTTGCATCAAACAACGTTGTCAACAAAGTAATTAACCCTCAATGCAAGTTGTTTCAATAACTGCCTCGTGTACTATTCTGGAATTATTAAATCATAATGCACTTCAATATTTTCCTGCCAAAATTTGAAGATGGATGCAAACACCTTAGAATGGGAGCAATTGTCCATTTAAGGAATGATTATGAAGCCTTTTGCAACTCAACAGATTATAGATTGCAAGAGAATGTAGTTATTCGAATGGAGTCAGCCCTTCTTGTGCTTCAACAGATCGTACTTCGGTGCTTCGGTTGTACAAGAAAATTTTAACGTCTGTATTTTGTTTTTAGAATGTACAAGAAGAAGGGAAACTCAAACAGGCTCTCCTTGCACTAACCTGACAATTTATTCATTAGAATTCCCAAATGGTGAGCGAAGTGGACGGCTGGGCAGGCCAAAGTTTGAAATCAATGAGGATGTTCTCATTGAATTGTGCTTGTACGGACACCTGGAAACAAATTGCAGCCATGTTCGTGGTATCAAGGGAGATATGTCCAGAAATGCACACAACAACAAAAATTGCAAAAAAGAGATAATGTTGGCGAATTTGGCAAATATGGCGAAAATGACAATTTTGCCACAATCGCCAGAGGCAAAGCACAAAGCAGTATAGGGGCCCCATAAAAGTTGGCGAGAGCGGCGAATTTGGCAAATATGGCGAAAATGACAATTTTGCCACAATCGCCAACGAGGCAAAGCACAAAGCAGTATAGGGGCCCCATAAAAGTTGGCGAAAGCGGCGAATTTGGCAAATATGGCGAAAATGACAATTTTGCCACAATCGCCAACGAGGCAAAGCACAAAGCAGTGAAGGGGGCCCATAAACGTTGGCGAAAGCGGCGAATTTGGCAAAAATGGCGAAAATGATAATTTTGCCACAATCGCCAACGAGGCAAAGCACAAACCAGTGAAGGGGGCCCATAAACGTTGGCAAAAGCGGCGAATTTGGCAAATATGGCGAAAATGACAATTTTGCCACAATCGCCAACGAGGCAAAGCACAAAGCAGTGAAGGGGGCCCATAAACGTTGGCGAAAGCGGCGAATTTGGCAAAAATGGCGAAAATGATAATTTTGCCACAATCGCCAACGAGGCAAAGCACAAACCAGTGAAGGGGGCCCATAAACGTTGGCAAAAGCGGCGAATTTGGCAAATATGGCGAAAATGACAATTTTGCCACAATCGCCAACGAGGCAAAGCACAAAGCAGCATAGGGGCCCCATAAAAGTTGTCGAAAACGGCGAATTTGGCAAATATGGCAAAAATGACAATTTTGCCACAATCGCCAAGGAGGCAAAACACAAAGCAGTGAAGGGGGCCCATAAAAGTTGGCAAAAGCGGCGATTTTGGCAAATATGGCGAAAATGACAATTTTGCCACAATCACCAACGAGGCAAAACACAAAGCAGTGAAGGGGGCCCATAAAAGTTGGCGAAAGCGGCGAATTTGGCAAATATGGTGAAAATGACAATTTTGACACAATCGCCAACGAGGCAAAGCGCAAAGCAGTGAAAGGGCCCCATAAAAGTTGGCGAAAGCGGCGAATTTGGCAAATATGGCGAAAATGACAATTTTGCCACAATCGCCAACGAGGCAAAGCACAAAGGAATGAAGCAATGTGGGGGCCCATAAAAGTTGGCGAAGGTGGCGAACAAAATTAATGAAAGAAGAATTCGATCTCCAGTGCTGTTTCAAATGTTTGACCTCAAATTACAAAAGTTCATTTCTTGAATTTTAATGATTTTAGAAAATTAACAACCAGCATGAAGAACAAGGGAAAGAGGAATTTGGCAAAATAGGGAGATATGGCAACGGGACGTGGCTCCAAATAACAAAGTCATGGCAAGGTTGTCATTTGTGACTGCGCTGGAACAATTTAATTACTGACATATATAACTGCCTCGTACTCTGACAATTCATGTAAGAATGACTTCACCAACGGGTAAGTAAGAGTTTCAAAGCAGTTATGTGAATCTTACCAATGTTCGCTTGCAAGGAATTAGATTCAATAAACCACACACAAAATATGTCCTTGTCGTATGATCCATTACTTGAAAGTAAGCATTGCGTGAAGATGCATGTCGTGCCTGTGAACTTTATAGTAGCTTTTCACGAATCTTGCCATCAGTCGAAATTGAAATCCTTTTACCACAACTGTAGAAGAATGTCGACACCCAGTAGAACAGAAGTTGCAAAATTAAAATTCTCCACAAGACGATAAATATTTCCTGAATTGTGATCCGCAGGAAATACCGAAGCGTTCTTTTAGACGCCATCTTATGAAATTGACATATACGTCGTGTTAAGTCACTGTAGTGTAACTGCTAACTGAGCCCCAAGTCTCCTCGTTCGTCGTCTGAGTACATACATACATACATACATACATAAATAGTTTATTCGTCCTATATGGGCTTTTCAGAATAAAGTCAAGGGATAACTAATGCTATATACAAGTAAATTAATTAACTAATTAACTAGTAAATGACATAATCGAACCGATTAATTTTTAATTAATTAATGAAATAAAAACAAAAGTGGAGCAATTGAGTCACTAAAAAATTCGAGAGAAGACTTCTCCTCAGGCAACGTTTGAAGTCCTGTAGTGTTGGTTTCAACTTAAGAGTCGAATCTAGTGAGTTCCAGAGTTTGACTGTCCTGGAGTGGAAAGTTCAAAGGCATATTTAACATCTGGGAGTTCCTCGTTGTACGCCTTGTGATCATGGCTCTTTGAATATATTTAGAAAATAAAGAGGCTGGAGCGTACCCTGACATACATTTGAAGGCCATTATTGTGTGGCGATAATACAACTGCTGTCTTACAGGTAGCCACTTTAGATCTTTAAGGATAAGGGAAATATGGTCGTATTTCCTTGAGTTGCTAATGATTCGAGCCGCGAAATTCTGTACAGCCTGGATCCTACTTAAGTTGTACTCAGAGGTGTTGCTCTAAACATTACAACAATAATATAGCTTGCTAAAAACTAAGGCATTAACTATAATAGTTAAGGCGGTTGGGTTAAAAGCATGTTTAACTCGATTAATCTGGCCTAGGTGCACCATGCAAACGGACACTGTTGAAGCTATGTGATCGTTATATGTCAACCAGGGATCCAGGACAACTCCCAGATCCTTAGCAACGGTAGCCAGTGTAATTTCTTTTCCCAACAAATTTAGACGAAAATCCTCTACTTTCCTGACCATCGCTCTGGTGCCAAAGATAATTAAAAGAGTTTTAATGGGGTTTATAAGGAGTTGATTTCTAAAAGTCCAGTTACTAATTCTGCTTAAGTCTTCATTTAATTTGGTAATCTCGCTATAATGAACTGCCACCGCGGCCGCAATCCCGCATACAAAAATTTGGTTTTATCAACGGAGTTGATGATGTAAATTGGACACCGTATAGAGATTCTCTGTACAGTGGTCAGTTTACATTATCAATTCCGTTGATAAAACAAAATTTTTGTATATTACCTCCCCACCGACGCAGCACCATAGTTTCTTTAGAAACTACCGCCCGCAATCAAGGGCAAGACGATCTCGTGGAAAGTGCAGTTAACCGAACCTGAAAGCTAAAATTTTACGAGAGTGCTTAGGCCTAATCACTGCAAAGATGTTTGATATTTTTGGCCTCGCGAGGCAAATTCCTCTCTGTGTGCGGCCATCGTGGTCAACCTCACGAAACAGAGTAAAATCTATAAGTGTCAATCTTCATTTGTGGCGGTGAAAGCGTTAATGGGGACATTTCTTTTGAGCGAACCTTAGATGTTGTTAATTTTGCTGATTGTCAATATGTAGATTACATCGAATAGTTTGTGTGTGTTGATTTCACCGATAGCCTCTTTCTTCTCTTGTAAGTTATTCACGCAATTTTTTTGATTTTCACTCCGTTTTTTTGAAAAATTCAAGGGGATGTAAAACGAAGAAGCGAAAGCCGCCGGTGTGTTAGGTGAGAGGGAAAACAAAGCTGAAAAGCCTATTCAAATCGTCGTGTCATTTAACAGCAACAACGGAAAATAACTGGGTGAAACACGAAAATAAAGAGGTGTAATGGAAGCGTGCTTGAATTTCGACGAATTATCCCAAAATCAGCAAGTTATGACGCTGATGAATAATAAAGCAGTCTCTTTTCCCAAAACGATAGAATTACCTGGTGATAAATAACCTCGTCCAGGAGAGTGAATTTTTGGCTTCGCAGAAACAATGGTCAACCTCAGATAGTTGGACGATTGGATGTTTGTTTGAGTTGAATTCGCACATTTGTTGTCCAACGAGTGCTTTCTTCGAACCGCAAAATGAAAGCTTAAGTGTGCTTAAGCCTAATCATTTAAAGGAACGCTTACACTTTTGACATATGGCTATAATGAACTGTCACCGCGGTGCGCAATCCCGTAGTCGATGAATGAAAATTGTGCAAGGCCGATCTCGTTAAAAGTGTAGTTAACCGAACCGCAAAATGAAAGCAAAAAGTTTACGAGAGTGCTTAGGCCTAATCACTGAAACGAGCGCTTAGGCTTAATCAGGAAAGGAGTGGTATTTCCTGCAGTTAACCGAACCGTAAAATGAAAGTTAATTAACCGAATTGTAAAATAATTTGATCATTGTTTGTGCTTGATCATCGAGCTTTATGAACGAGGAATACATAAACATCAATGTCCCTCGCTCTTTTTGTTTGGCGCCTCAGACGGGAGAAATACTGCGTATCCACAAAGCTCGGCGTCTCCAATGCGTATCTGCGTACCCGCGTATCCACCCAATTTAGTGTAAAGCTTCGAGGTGGCAGGGTATTCGGTGAAGCCGTTGATTTCACCGATAGGCTTTTTTTTTCTCTTGTGATTTATTCACCCATTTTTTTATTTTCACTTCACGTTTCTTTGAACAAATTATGTCTGTATGAAAAGTGGAGAAGCGGAAGCCGCGAGTGTGTTAGATGAGAGGGAAACAAAGCTGAAAAGCCTTTTCAAATTGTCATGTCATTTGACGGGCGCACCGAAAAATAAGTGGGTGAAAGACGAAAATAAACAAGTCTGTTGGAAGCGTCCTTGAATTGCGAGAAATGAGCCCCAAACCAGCAAGAATTTGTGACTCTGATGAACGAAAATGGTGTAAGGGCATTTGTGAAAAGTGTAGTTAACTGAACCGTAAAATGACCGCTGTAATTGCCGAATTTGTCGAAATCGCCAATGTTCACCCGCGTAGTATAAATACCAATGGATGAAGTAATTTGACGAAATTGGTAAAACATCGCCAAAAATTGCCGATTTTGTCCAAACGCCAATGTTCACCCAAGAGGTGTAAATACCAATGGATGAAATAATTTGACGAAATTGGCAAAACATCGCCAAAATTGCGGAATTTGTCAAAATCGCCAAAATCGCCAATGTTCACCCTTGTGGTGTGAATACCAATGGCTGAACTAATTTGACGAAATTGGCGAAACATCGCCAAAATTGCCGAATTTGTCAAAATCGCCAATGTTCACCCGTGTGGTGTGAATACCAATGGCTGAACTAATTTGACGAAATTGGCAAAACATCGCCAAAATTGCCGAATTTGTCCAAATCGCCAAAATCGCCAGAATCGCCAATGTTCACCCGTGTGGTGTGAATACCAATGGCTGAACTAATTTGACGAAATTGGCAAAACATCGCCAAAATTGCCGAATTTGTCAAAATCGCCAAAATCGCCAAACTCGCCAATGTTCACCCGCGTGGTGTCAATACCAATGGATGAACTAATTTGACGAAATTGGCAAAATATCGCCAAAATCGCTAATTTTGCCAAGATTGTCAATCGTGCAGCTCTTTCGCCAAATCTGCCATTTTTGTCATCCTGTGCATTTCTGGACATAAGTGTATCAAGGTAGATTATAAGAAGACATGTTGTTGAATATGGTTTACAGGAAGCAACAAGATTTTCTGAATTGTCTGATGAACGAATGGACTTTTATGTCAAACAGTTAATTGAAGAGCACGGAAGTCTTGTGGATTGTTCCATAGTCCAAGGTTTCCTTAAGTCACTTTGCTTCAGACTACAGCACCACAGAGTAAGGGCAAGCATGTCTCGAGTAGATCTGCGTAGTTCTCGCATCATTTGTTTCAAGATGAGCATATTCAGTGCAAGGGCCCAACAATCTGTGGAACATTGACGGCCACCATAGTCTCGTGAACTGGGGATTTGTAATACACTGAGGAATAGATGGTTTCTGGAGGCTGCTCCACTAACATCAGAAAAGACACTGTGACTCGCCTTTTTGGCTCTGCTACTGAGCGCTATCACTGGCCTTCAAGAGTACGGAGTGATATGGTGGAGAAAATGTTGGCGTTTGGCAGTGAATGGAAGATGCGCCTGGTGCAAATAGAGGAAGTTTCCTGGCTGGAACATTGGTGCATAATAAATGCACCAAGCGTCCCTGGCGGGATGTGTTTTTTACTGTGTGTCATTATTTTTATTGCACATTTCAGGCCATGGAGGAATCTGGACTGCTTCACCGAAACAACAGTTTGCACAAGTTTGTACTACACTACATTTTTACCCCCAGAATAAATAAGGCCCTCCAGTCATTTGCCGCTACATGGAATCACCATCCTATGAGAACAGAATGCCAATGGTCTCCACTTCAAATGTGGACAAATGGGGTGCTTGACATAAGAAATCATCCACTCATAGGACTGATTCTGATATAGCAGAATCCCGAGGGGATGTTGATGACCTTGAATGGTATGGTTTCGACTCCTTTGCACCGACGCTCTGTGATCATGGACTTTCCACGGTAATAGTCAAAGATGGCACGTTAGCTTTGCTCAGGCAAAATATTGATCCTTTACAACATTCCGATAGCTTTTGGGATTGATTTGTTTCAGGATGGTTTATTGCTATTAACACAGAATACAGACACGCCGGGGCCAAACCACCCCTCAAATCGGTCATCAGAGGCGCGCGGTGTGTCATGGGAGGAATTTTTGTTTGGCTTTCTTAGAATCCAATATGGCGGCCAAGCTTTTTCTGGAAAATCCTCCATCGGATAAAATAGGCCAGTTTTTCAGGAGAAAAAGCGAGGAGTACATGTCTTGTACAGAAAATGCAACAGAGTTGAGGGATATTTCGTGTTTTTTTGCTGAGTTGAACGCAGCAGTTGAAGTAATCGAAGAGAAATTCACAACGTTTAGTGGTCGAAATCGAGACTTGCAGAAGTTGATCCCCATACAAGGAATGGTCGTAAGGACATTGGAAGAGGTGCACGAAAAGATAATTAGAAGACTGCGTACTAAACCTACCATAGCAACACCATGGAGAGGTGACTTTACTGTAG
>NW_027179748.1:212500-215000 GCF_036669935.1 Montipora foliosa
TTGTAAAGCTGAAAATGCTAGAGCATGCAATTTTACTTTGATTGAACTTGAAATGTTGGCAATGCCTAAGAGGACTTCAATTAGGAGCCCAAAGTTCCAACAAAATCTCTTGGACTCCAAACCTGTAAAGCGATAACTGTATTGAAGCCCTTTCTTTCGCTTCTCAGAAAACCAACGGCAAAAAATTTTGTACAGACGTCCACACTTCATGCGTTCTTTTACACAATTAAGGAACGTAACTATAGGGCAGGAAGTTGGCAAATCTGATAAAACTACTGCAGCCTTCAATTGATTAGAATTTGTGTACTGCATGGCGACAGTCAAGCAATTGGTAAACCACTGTTGCCAACCATTGTTAATGCTGTGCAATGGATCAGGCTTTATCAAGTTAACAAATTTTCCAAGGGGTGGTATAAACTCCTGCCTGGAAAGGTAATGTAAAGTAAATGTAAGATTTAGAGTAGACCAAAAAAATAAAATAAAAATCAAACTACTTCTAAAAATTTTAAATAAGAGCAAAATTAATAGACCAATTTCGATATATTAAAATTCAGGCCTAAACAAAAGGCATCATCTCGAGGCTCTGGGGAATAAACTCATACAAATCCTTATATTTATTCGCCAGAGCCTCGAGATGATGCCTTTTGTTTCGGACTGAATTTTAATATATCGAAATTGGTCTATTGAACAGCATAAAAACATACTCTACCTGGATTTGTTTTGTGCTATGAATTTTGTAACTTCACTCCTCTGCTTCTTGTCAGGATCTTTTAGGCGCTTTTTAAATTTTTGAACCTTTTTTGCCACTTCTAATCTCTTTTCATAACTCCATGGCTGCCAGGTTGCATCCGAACCTCCTATAGAGCCAAACATTGTGTGCTTGTTGCTTTGTGAGACATTTGCAAATGGGGAAAAATATGTTGCAGCATTGTTCAACTCTCCTGAGAAAGAGGAGGCCCACTTCATGTCTGAAGGAATTAATTTCATGGCAAATCTTACTTGATACCCCGTCTCAGTGGTCAACCATTTGTTTTCCACTTCTTCCATTTCTTTTGTAAGTTGTTGTGTGTAGGCTTTCATCAAAGGGTGGTCCTCCTCACAGTTGGCTCCCAGCACGAGGTGATTTTCATTGCAACTCTGGATGCGACTTAACAGGTTTAGGATACTGACTAAGTAGGCTGCAAGGATGATTATAAGAACATAACAGATCACGATCAGTACAGCAGAAGTGGTCACTACCACAGCTATGTTATGCCCCCAAGTGATATAAAGAAGTACTAAATATAAGAATATTAACATTGTTCATATGGGCCCTTACTTACACAATGAAATGCATGTGAAAGATTGTTCACAGTATCCTGAGGTACAACTAAGCTCTAAAAGATATACTGATAATTCAAAAGTTTCGTGCAGCGATTTTACATAAACTGGCCATTCATGTTAATCTAAACTAACTAAACAAGCTTACCAGTGGCGCAATCATCTTTACCAAATGGTGCACCATCTGCCCCTATAGCAACCCAGAATAGTCCCTCTACACCATGAAACCAATGAAGCATGGGGATTTGTTTATGAAGATCCATATACAGATCAGCAAGTTTCAGGAGATATGATTTAAGTGGTCTGTAAACGCCAGGAACACATTCTGTAGATAGCTCTGTGGCTAGTGTTTGTAAATCTCTCACTTCTCCAACATCAATAGTTTTCAAAAAGGACATCAGAGTTTTATAGGGTAAAATTTTGGGCACTTCAACCCCTGGAAGAATTTCTGCTTTCTGATTTTTTCTCTTTTTCCCCCCTGACTCATTCAAGACATCAGAACTATTTCTTATACTAGTATATTTTCTCTTTCCAAGCAGCCCACTTTCATAAAGTACTCGCATGCTTCTAATTTTGTTTGCTTGGCTCTTTTCATATTCTTTGATCTTGCTGTTCACAATGCTTGGAACAAGTGAATCCATGCATTTCTTAGAATTGGATATATACTCTCTCATCTCTCCAGTTTCTGCCGAGGTAATCAAAGTTGTCCAAAGGCCATCTTTTATTGATTTTGCTTGTTCTTTCTCCGAAGTGTAAACATGACTGCCACAGTGGATTGCTTTAACAGCCTCAACAGTTTTCTGTTTTCGTCGCCTGAACTGGCTTGCTGACAAACTTAGTGTTTCACTATCAGCTGAATTGATTTTACTGATCACAGATGGCCTCCTTGACATTTTTCCTGGCATACTTGGGTGTTCACACTGATCTGTACTGTTCTTTATTTCTGTGAGCTTTAAAAAAAACATTTCCAAACTAACTCACTAACATAACTGTCTAAACATAATATTACTACTACCTAAAAATACAGTCCTTGTGATCTCACTAATACCACTCAAGTATACACCTAATCTGGACGGTGCAAATTGCTGGAGTTGTGACCCTGTAAACCAGTATTAGGGTTAACTGGGTTAGACCTACACCTACAGCTGTACATGCATGTACACCTGCAAAGTACTCCATC
>NW_027179748.1:222500-235000 GCF_036669935.1 Montipora foliosa
CTCGCCAAGGGCCCGGGGGCCCAGAAGGGTTCCCTAGGTCCGGTCCTGCTCCGACGCCAAGTGCTATGAGCAAGCAAGTAAGGCAAGCTATTTCTTCTCCTGTAGAATCAGTAGTCATGAAGAGTCAAAGCTTAAACCCATTGGCTGCTGGATGGAGTAGCAGGTTACCAACATCGCCTGTCAGTAGCGCTCCTCAACCCTCTCACGCAGACCAAAATGAAAGTAAGGTGGAAGATCTGGTCAGGACCTTAGCGTCAGCCTTAGATGTAGGTTTCAATATCCCTAGAGCTGAGATATTAACGTTCAATGGAGATCCGTTGGAGTATTGCCAGTTTATTCATAATTTCGATGTCAACATTGCCAGTTTGATTAGCGATCCATGAAAACGGTTGGTGTATCTTATCCAGTATTGTAGGGGTGAAGCGAAACAAGTTATTGAGAACTGCTGCATGTACGAGTCAGAACGTGGTTATAAGAAAGCTAGGGAGATCTTGTATCATCAGTTTGGAAGACCTCACATTGTTGCTCAAGCCCATGTAAACCAACTAACCAAGGGTCAGATGATAAAGCCAGCTGACGGATCAGCATTGCAGAAACTTGCTCGTCAGATGCTAAATGTGAGATCACCTTGTCTCAAACCAGTTATGATGCAGATTTAAATAACTCTGAAACGTTGTTGAAGATTATGGATCGCCTTCCCCCCGCGTCTTCAGTTTAAATGGGCTGAGCATGCAGAGAACATTTTCCGAGATGGGGGATTCCCACGTTTTTCCGGTCTCACTGCTTTTATTCAGCGAAGCGCTGACATTGCAAGTAACATGTTCGGTCGGTGCTTGAATGTAAAAATTTCGAGAGACAGAAGCACTAGGAGACCTCAACAGAGAAATAGGAATGATACCCCACGTCGAGGTACAACCCGGCTGTGAGAAGTGTTAGTGCTCCAGAGAGTTCACACGAGAGTCCACGCAAGATAAGGAACAATGTAGTTGTCCATCCACACGATGTTTCGCATCAAGATTTGACTAGGATCACGCGCAGAAATGTAACCACAGGTAAATGTATCAACCTTGGACCTCGCGATGTCAGGCGTAGTTACCCTCCTCCTGAAGTCTGTACTTCCGGTCCCCATTGTCTCTTGTGCTTAAAGTCACACTTCTTGAAGGACTGCATAGCCTTTTAAGCGAAGACTTATCAGGAACGCCTCAATCTCTTGTTCCAAAAGCATATTTGCAGAAACTGTTTGGTACCTGGTCATTACGCAAAGGGGTTTGCAGCGGTAAGAGCGTGCGAAAGGTTTGCTTGTGTAAGAAAACATCACACCCTACTGCATCCCCCGGATGGGGCGCGTGATAATAACGACGAAGATCACAGAGTAGTTTCACACCAAGCATGGGCTGCGGCATGAAACGGCATCATTGAGGCCGGCAGGAAATGGGTCTGCCTTCGAGTCATCCCTGTGCGCTTTCAAGGTTTATGTAACGGTCGGGTCATTGAGACATATGCATTGTTGGATGACGATTCAGACGTGTCATTGTGTGATCATCGACTGTTGGAGAAGCTTGGTTTGAATGGGATAAACCGGCAGTTTACTCTTACAAAGATGGTGTAAAGGATCTTTGCCTGCCTAGAGTGTGGTCTGTTGAGGGAATTCCCGTGTCAGAGAAGAGCATTCCAGTACCTGATGATTTAAGGCGATGGCCCCATCTCGGAGATTTGAGTTTTTGCCAGATTGATGATCAGACAGTAATGCTTTTGATTGGCGGAGATTGTCCCGAGGCATTTTGGGTGCTAGACGAGAGGAAAGGGGAAAGTGATGAACTGTATGCAGTAAAGTTCCCGTTAGGATGGACCCTATTGAGCCCAGTTGGTCCCACGAATCCTCACGAAGAATTTCACGTGAACTTTGTGCGTTCCCTGGATGACGACGACTTGCTTCAGTTGCAAGTGAAGAGGTTCTGATTGACTGCCTTTGGTGAAAGTTTAGCTGCATCTGAGGTGTGCATGTCATTGAAAGACAAACGAGCCTGAAAGAGAAACGAGCTGTCGATTATTCATGACGGTTCATCTCCTGATCAGTGGAGGTATGTTGACTCGAGATCCAATCCTGCTGATGATGCCTCTAGAGGTCTAACTGCAGAACAGTTAATCCGTAATAAGTGTTGGAAATCAGATGAATGTTGGCTCTCCCTTGTCACAGTACCGAACATACCAGATGATCACCCAGAGGTAAAGCATGAAGTTCAGACGTCCGCGATTTTACACAAGAGCATCATGAATTCATTTATAGAGCGCTATTCTTCCTGGAATCGTCTCAAGAGGGGAGTTGCGTGGTTGTTGAAGTACAAGCTTTTCCTACTCAGCAAAGTACGACACCATGATGAAGGAAATCACTTAGGGCCAATTAAGGGAGAGCTCTCGGTAGATGATCTAAAAAGGGCTAAAAGGGAAATTGTTGTGTGTCCAGAGGGAAGCCTTCAAAGAGCATTTTTCTCAAGTGGTGAAGTCAAAGAGTCCCCTTCGCAAGTTGTGCCTGATGATAGATGGAATCTTATGCGTAGGAGGTCAATTGCAAAACGCACCTATTCCAACTGAGGTCAAGCATCCAGTTCTCCTTCTCAAAAAACACCATGTAACGGATTTGATTGTTAGGAAGTACCATGAAGAGTTAGCCCCTGCTGGCAGAGAACACGTGTTGTCTTCCATAAGACAGAAATTTTGGATAGTCAAGGGTGGTGTGGCAGTACGCCATGTGTTAAGAGAATGCCTTAAGAGAGATTCACCTACAGGGGAACAAAAGATGGCGGACGTGCCTCCGGAGCCCCTAACCCCGGACCAACCGCCCTTTTCGTTCGTAGGCATTGACTACTTTGGCCCGTTTCTAGTGAGACTTAAGCGCAGCAGTGTAAAACGCTACGGATGCTTGTTTACTTGTCTGGCCTCCAGAGCTGTCCACATTGAGATTTCGCACTCTTTAGACATGAATTCGTTCATTGACGCCCTGCGAAGGTTTGTTGCCAGGAGAGGAAGTCCCGAAATCATCAGAAGTGATAATGGTACCAATTTCCATGGTGGCAAGCGAGAACTGCAAAGTTCACTGTCAGAATGGAACCAACAGAAGATAAATGCATTGACAAGTCAGCGCGAGATCAAATGGATCTCAAGCGACCGACAGCCAGTCACATGGGAGGTGTTTGGGAAATAATCGTTCAATCAGTCAAGAGAATCATCGAGGCCCTTCTACGAGAGCAACTTGTCAACGATGAGTCACTTCGGACCCTAATGGCTGAGACGAATTCAGTCATAAATTCTCGCCCTCTAAGGCCAAACCCAGACAACCCAATAGATGCTGAGCCTCTCACTCCAAGTCATTTGTTATTACTGAGGTGAAACCAATCAATTCCCACTGGAGTTTTCTCTGAACGAGATCAGTTCTGTCAGCGACGTTGGCGGCAAATTCTGTACCTAGCTAACATTTTCTGGAAACGTTGGCTCTGAGAATATCTGATCACGTTGCAGCAACGCCACAAGTGGAGCTATGTTAGCCAAACCTTAAGATGGGCAACTTGGTTTTGCTCACAGAGAAGAACACCCATCGGGGTCAATGTCCCTTAGGTCGGGTTACCAGAGTCCACAAGGCTGAAGATGATCACATGCGTTCAGTGGAGATTAAAACGAAAACCGGTTCCCTGATCAGGCCCATTGCAAAGCTGTGGTTCTTGGAGAACTTTCCCATGTCCGCATAAACTTTGAGTGAAATAAACTGTTTCTACCAAGTAGTTTATTTGGGGTCAGAATGTTGCGGACAGTTTATAACTCCTTTTTGTATGCGAATTATTATTATTATTATTATTATTATTATTATTATTATTCTTTTTGTCATATTCTTTTCAACTCAAGTTACACTACCTCGTAAGTGAGCCGAATCAGTTTAGTGTCTTAGGAGTTTTCTTGCTATTCCCCAAGGGGCCTATCAGTAGAAATGTATTAGTACCGAAAATTTTGTTAAATCGTTTTTCGTCCTGTTTAACCAAGTACTCCTTTTTCCTGTCTTTTTGCACACATTCCGTAAGCCTTATCATTTGTTAAATAATCTTTTTAGTTTACTCTTTACGTAGTTACACTCCTAACTTATATTACTGTATTTCTTTCTTTTTGTAGCGAACCTCGCCCCCGGTTTCTTGTCGGTAGAGGCGTGTGTTCCGATTAAAGCAAGTTGTTGTTTTTTATGTCGAGTGAATTCTGTCCTTCATACAGGGAATTTGAACAGAACTCGTAACGGTGTAAAAAATGGCGAACCCTGTCTCTTGCATTGGATGACACAGCTGTCACAGAAACCATTCTGATTGTTTTCAAAGCTAACAATAACAACAATGTACTAATAGGTGACATTAACACAACCTGGGAGCAAAGCAAAGTTGCAGATTTCCATCCAGTAAGAATGCCTAAAAATTTACACAACACATCTTCATTAGCACTGGCAATGAAACTTAATAACATGCGTGTTACACTTATTAGCCTAGGGTTGGTGGAATCTGGCAAACACATCAAATATTTTACAAAATCTGCATTAATTTTCACCTTTTTGTGGTCAAATTTACTTGGTGCTTTGTCAATTTCTTTTAATGGACCCAGAATAGCTAATCCGTTTCTGAACTGATCAAGAACTCCTTTATGCTTGATAAGTGTTTCTTGTATCACAAGTGCCTGCACCACTGCTAATTTGTTCTGTTCCTGCAAATTGCAACATAAATTTAAAATTATTGTAATTATTTAGATTGCATTTAAATTTCAAGAATGGACGAAAAAGTTCAAGAAAATTAAGAACGATGTGAGCTACACATGTATGGACTAAATTACACGATATAAAAATGTCTTTTTTCATTTCCTCTCTGACTATCTTGCATCCTCACCAGACACCCAATTTACGATGGATGAAATTATCCTTATTTTTATTGTTCTCATTGGCAGGGAAAAAACATCACTGTACATCCAAGACACAAGAACTCTTTCACATACACCATATTCAAAAATGGCGGACACGTGGAACGACCTTGGTTCTAACACATGAAAGCAAGGTTTGGTAGGCCTGCATTTCAGTCTGGAAAATTTTAGTAGTGGCTGTCAGCAGATTTATGTTATACGATATTCCCGTCTTATCCTCAAGTAGTGCAGTGAATGACTGAGTTATTCTTACTGAAGATGACATTCCCGGAGCTTCGTTAGCTGGGCAAAATCAAAAGAGTTTTGGTGTCGTGCGGTTTCCCTTAAACTTTAAACGAAACCTTTGCTTGTAAAACGGTAATCACAAGGCTTTGACTTTAAATAGTAGTTTAACAGTTGATGTTTTTTAAAAAATGCGCTTTGGGGAGTGGAGGAATACGTGAAAAGTGGACGCAATCAAATGGTGATAGATCCTGATCCAAACAAAATTTACACAAAAAGAAAAAAGAGGATTATGAATGTTATGAGCTGCACTCCTTCATCATCACCCATCGTGAAATACCCAAGGGATAGCTGGGGAAAATCTCTAGAACAGATGCCTTCATTCACTTGTTTCCCTGTTGAAGGATAAATTCCCTGACCTTGAGAAAAAATTGAGGGCACTTGAGTGGCGATTGTTTTGCTTCAAGCATATTTCAAAAAATTATTCCCTTTATTCTCTAATTTGAAAACGATGAGGGCTTTATATGAATTTAATGTTTTACCAGATGATATCAATTTCAGACAACAAACAATATGTTGTTTGGAAAAATGAACCAGGGCACATGTACACAGTATTTAATTAAGCTGATTTGTCTTATTCAATGTAAGGAGAAATGTAGACTCGGAAAAATCCGAGTCCCAGATGGGATTTGAACCCACGACCCTCCGTGATTTAGTCAGATGCCCTCACCACTGAGCTACTGGAGACTCTATGGTGAGCAAGGGTCAATTTGTGGGTGTCGACTGGAACCGCATCGTGCGGCTACACAGCCAAGTATTGACTAACACATTTGAAACTCACTAACAGCATAGCGCTGTCACATTAAAGCATATCAAGATGCAGCCAACCAACCTCCAAAGTGAGTGTGTTAAAGATGAAACAACAACAACGATATTCAATGTAAGGAGAAATGTAGACTCGGAAAAATCCGAGTCCCAGATGGGATTTGAACCCACGACCCTCTGTGATCTAGTCAGATGCTCTAACCACTGAGCTACTGGAGACTCTATGGTGAGCAAGGGTCAATTTGTGGGTGTCGACTGGAACCGCATCATGCGGCTACACAGCCAGTGGCTCAGTGGAGCACAGGGTCCTATGAATGAATTCGAGATGACGAACTTTTAACAAAATAGATAAGAAAATAGATGTAAAAGACCAGTCTCTTAGCTCCCCAAACTGCAGGTATTAGAGCATAACCTTTTCTTACTTTTTTATAATCTTAGCAGAGAATAGACCACTTTCGATATATTAAAATTAAATTCAGCTTGGCAGCGAGGCTTAGAGGACACAAACAAAGGAAACTGAATGACCATGTTTATTCATTTCTTTTGTTTGTGTCCTCTAAGCCTCACTATGAAGCTGAATTTTAATATATCGAAAGTGGCCTATTTACATTGCTTTATGTGCCCAGTTAACAAGCACCCTGTCTTTCTGCATCAGTGCAGGAAGAAATAACATCTCAATGTAGTTAATATTGCATGCTCATTCAACTGTTGGCTACATAATGTACAGTGCATGACAATATATTGCTGAATTGTATTAAGTCCCAATTAAGTACATGAGCTCAGCACTTAACTTCCAATGTGTTTATTTTCTTAAAGCTGCAAATTTTAATACTTACACTCAAGAACTTCACACCAGCATGCCAGTCTGCAATCCCGAAATGGAAACCCTCCAAACGATCCAAGGGTGTATAGCCATTGGCCATGGATTTTACAGCATTAACAGCTCTCTCAATTGTCAACTGATCTCCAACAAGACCTTGTTCATTAAACCTTATTTTGTCTTCCTTGCCAACTGTTGCAACATATTGCTGGCATTGCTGTAGTACCTTGACAATTCCCTCATTTGTCACTTCGGATTCAAAAATAATGCCCATCTGCATCTAAGAAATAAAAACCAACCACAGAAAACAGGTTGTCATTTCATTTTCAGAAGAGAGTAGCAGCAACATTTGAAATAAGTAATATGAAATATTATAATATGAAATTTGAAATATGATGTAATGGTTGTGATATTGGTGTTTTCAAACCTGAATGAAGGTCAATTTGTTCCAACCTAGGTCAATGTGTTCCAACCTAAGTCAATTTGTTCCAACCTAGGTCAATTTGTTCCAACCTAGGTCACTTTGTTCCAACCTAGGTCAATTTGGTCCAGCCTAGGTCAATTTGTTTCAACCTAGGTTAATTTGATATTGCAGATTAATTTGTATACAGTTAGGGCAGAGGTACATGTACTGTAGTGTAATAATGGCTGGTATATTCTCTTTTATAAGTATGACTGATTTGAATAATTTAAGGAAATCCATTAATACTACAATGTATATGTAATTAAAAAACTTGCATTCAAGTCTGCATGGCTCAATGGTAAGGCATCAGGACCTGAATCCAAAGGACAACCAAAGGTCTGTGGTTCAAGGCTCCCAAGGAAAGAATTAAGATAAAAAGAATACAAGTTGGGATATTGGGAGAGCAGGGAGGGAATAGTAGGTGATGTAAGTAGAGAAGAAGGAAGATGAAGAGAAGATTGAAGGTGCCAAAAATATTCTTAAAAAATCAAAAGCAAAAAAAAAACAACAAATTGAACTAGGTTGGAACAAATTGACCTAGGTTGAAACAAATTGACCGGCAACATATAGGGAAAAGTAAGGCATTCTTTATGCAAACATTTCCTACTTTTGATTAATACTCATTGAAAGGGAGATATGATTGATATGAACTATGATTAATAAAATGATATGATGATATGATTGATTAAAACTATGGCATTATTATCAAGCACCTTTTTGGACTGCTTGCTCATCTCTTCCGAGTGCCTGTGCTTAATGTGTTTGGGAACATGGTTTCCGAGGCACTGCAATGCTGGGATTCGCTTCACCAGGATACGTTGAATGTGTACCAGGTAATTATCATACAATGCTTTGTGATCAGCCATAGAGGGAATAAGATCTTTGTTTTGTACATCTGCAACATCCATAATGGGCCTATCATCTGCCAGGTGATTTCCAGATACCCTTTTCTCAACAATATTGTGGTTTACCCAGTGAATATCACTGTTTTGATGATCGGATGACATGTGTCGCACTTCTTGTCGCATGTCCCAATTGTCAACCATGATAGAGAATCCACATTTTGGTTCTACAGTTGAATTGGCTATGGCTGAACAGTGTCCTTCTGAGATTCTGCATGATACAAATGGACTATTTGTTGATAAGGGGTTGGTATTTCACTGAACTGATATGTCGCTCCACTTAATTGAACATTGACTGGTTTGTCTGTACCAAGGGTTGGATGGCTGACTGGAGATGGAATGCTGTCACTATGTTGCTCAGCCAGAACTGAACAAGAAGTTTCCTTGAAAGAACTGCTAACCTGAACTTGCTCAGTTGCAGATAGTCCAGTGTGGTGAGGAGAAAGAACTACTGGAATGCTGTTGAGTTCCTGATCTGCAGAAGTACTGGTAACAGCAGTGGTATGTGTTTCTTCAAGAGAAACACTGGCTTCCACTTGTTCAGTTGCAGATGATGCATTCTGACCAGGACAATTCTGTTGTTTCAGACTTTCGTTACCTCTTTCCTTCAATCGAACAAGCATTTTGTCAAATGAACTGCCATAGTCATCCATTTTTCGTAACAGGCGACTGCTTGACACGGTCAGTCTCAAGGCATTAAATCGTGTTAGTAATGTCTGAAAATAAGATAACATTTGGTTAGTGCTTTGAGCTTGAAATACAATCATGAATCGCATTAACTTACATGTCTTTTTTGCAGTTGATTTCTCAGTAGGTACATGTAACTATATATCTTAAAATCAAAGAATAGTAATTTTTGACTAGAATGGATCACAAGCAATGGTAAGTTTCAAAGAAAGAAGGATTTGTTACCTGTGATTCTACTAAAATATCAAAAAATTCGTATATAAATCCTGTAAAATATATATGACTAGTCATCAATTTTGATCAATTTTTATTTCGAACATCCTAGTAAGCATTTAAAAAGTCTGCTAATTATTTAAAAAATTAGACCCCTAGCCCGAAAGAGCTAAAAAAACAAGTAGACCCTTCGCCCTCAAGGGCCACGGGTCAATACCTCATTCGGCGTCACCTCATGGGCTATTGACCCTGTAGCTCTTTCGGGCTATGGGTCAATAGCCCATGAGGTGAAGCCGAATGAGCTAGTGATCCGTGGCCCTTGAGGGCAAAGGGTCTAACTGTTTTAGCATCACCCAACTAGTTGGACAGAAAGGGCGTTAATAAAGTTTGCAAATGCAAGTTAAGAAATATTTATTTGGGGGAAAAACAAAAGAAAAACCGGCGAATTTTGCTATACGATTACTATTACTAATAGTCCCTTAGTAGCACAGCCAATCAAAATGCAGGATTTGCCTTAGACCACTAGTTGGGTGATACAAACATAAGATATTGCAATTAAAAACAATACCTGATTGGCACTTGACCTAATTAGTACTGTGACAAGTAACTGTACAGCATCCATGCCCCTTGACCTTTTCCTTAAAAGCACTGCTCCAGCCATTGCCACGCTTGGAAGCCAAGAAACAGTCTTCACATCCTTTCATCTTCCTGATAAGGCACAAGGCATAAGGAAGGAATAAAACAATGGGGCTTTATTCTTCCACTCCAGACATAGGGATTCAAAGTCAAAGTTCATCATGTCTTGACTGTTACTCTGTCTTGCCATAGATTGGTTTTTGGTGGAACAAAGTCAAGAACACTCTGCTGCTATTGATCGCAGAACATATTTTACAACTTCTGCCCTCAAGAGTTTTTGCTGCCAAATTCTATGTGCCATCTGTTGGTAGGTACCACGAAGCATTGCTTTCCCGATTGGCTCCATGTCCTTTGCCAACCTTCTGCGCCTAGTGTCACTTGGCCATACAACCTCTATCTAAAGGATAGAAAGCATTTATAATATTATTACACTTAGTCAGGAATAACACGGTGAATTATAATTAACCCTTTAGTGCCCAAGGGGCCTCCCTTTGACGAGTAAAATCGTCTGGCGTTAAACAGAGTAAAATCTATAAGTCACTAATTGGGCATTAAAGGGTTAAAGGAAATAGTCTTTTAAAAGGCCGTTTCTGAGGGGGGCAACTGGGTCGGCACCTTCGATCTTCAATAAATTCTGAAATTTTTCAGAGGGGGTAAAATTCAAACCCCTCCAATGAGGGAGTGGGTGGATAAAAAATGGGATAGCCCTATATAAGCTCACCATTAAAAGTCAAAAAATAATATAACCCTAAAATTAATGCGACAAAGTTACTTCTGTACTTGAGGTGTAATACAGAAAAATAAAAACGTTTAACATATAGGCTCGATCACCAGCCGCTGTTCGGAAGAGAAGCCCCAGACACGAGAGAGCGGGGGAAATCGAACCAAAGTTACATATTATGACGCAAAATTTTAAAAGTCCACTTGCAGTAACATTACGGATTTACTGAATACCAAAATCAAACAATTTTTGCTCGAGCTACTTACCACGACACCGGGCTCCTTCGGTTCTGTCTGTTTCGGATTTTTCGAGCACGTGCTCGAAGTCTGCGAAAGGTTGACCACAGGTAAAGAGCTGTTGTTTGGTGTCGCTGCTTTTACCGATTTTTTCGGAGTGCACGTATGAAGGGGAACGAAAGTGCTTGGCAAGGACCCACTATCACTCTCAAGCACAGTTTGCAGATACGGCTTTTGTTGTCAATCGGTACGGCTATCGGGAGTTTTCTCAATTCCTCCTCGATCGGAAATTCCGAACGACCGCGTACATTTATGCGGGACGTACTTTCTTTAAGCTTCGCCGCGCATAAAACACAACAAACTTCATACATATTCAACAGAGTACCAGGCGTATTGGCCGCCATTTTGATATGCAAATGAAAATTATGCAACCATCATAAATTAGTGTGTGACGTCACCGGACGGAATTATAGCGCCCAGACTTCAGGCGTCTCTCGCCCGGGGAAGGCTGAGGGCGGGAGACGACTGACATTTTAGGCTACGCTTTAGCTTATATAACACATTGTTTAGTTCTTTCGTAGTTTCAACCCACATGTATCAGTTATTCATGGTCTTCACTTAATTGTTGTTCACGTTTTAAGTGGTGTTTGGAATTTTCGGTTTCCCATTTAACAGTCTCTTCTCAGGGAAACTCGCCTTTTTGGCAGTCACAGTATGTACTAAAAGCTATTGCAGCAATGAGACTTGCAAAATCTAAGAACATAGCTCACTATAAAACTGTACGTCATGGGTGACGGACTTGTTTTGCAGAACTACAATTTTATCCAAAGCAATTTGCTGACTGTCAATCAGTATGTAATTGGTTGCACCACCATCACACCTTCCTATGCCCTTAACATGAAGATTTTTCCCACAATCCAGTTGACTCTGCATGTATCTCTTATTTCCACAGGGATGTTCCAAGTACCTTTTACTTTAAACATGGTAGCATTAAAAAAATACATTTTCAGTTTTTAAATTATAATGACCATGACTTCCTTAAATTTCAGTTTCCACCTATGCGTAAAACTAAATACTTGCAGTTCTTATAAAAAGTTATGGAAACTATGACTGCTTGCTATGACCAGACTTTTATGGAAGGGGAGGGGGGGGGGGGGGCTTCTACGCTATTGTATACCTGTTGAACGACAGTGGTGAATAATCGTTGGCATCATTTCTGCAATGTCTACTTCCAATTCATCTCTTGTAGGATGTTCAGTTTTCACTGTAGTGGCACCCGTTTCTCAAGAAGGTCCTGTAAAGAAAGTTGTGGTATGACTTCATAGATGGAAACAGTGCCTTGAGAAGAAGCCGGAACAGCTGCAGCTTAGTTCAGATTGCCTGGGCCAAGGTTACAGCCACTGCTTGATGCCACCAATGAATGGTTCCTACAGCAACTTGGAGATGCACCATTTTGCCAGTTGGCAGGGACTCCTCATCATTTGTTCTACATTTGGCAAACCTCAGCGTCACCAATGTCATCAAACACATTGCACTTGCAGATATGCAAATAGGTCCACAGCTCATTGAGTGGAAAGTCCTGCAAATACCACATGCACTTTTCTTTCAACTTGCATTTCAACCAGTTTCTTTGATTTCATTTAATACAACTCATGAGTTCGAATCATTTACCTTCTTTTGGCTTAAGGAAACCAGTGGGTGCCTATCTTTGCCTGGCACATTGCTTGTGAGTTTCTCCAGGACGTTTTCACTATTATCTTTCCTAGGCCAAGGCCAGCCTGCAGTAAGATTTGTTTTTCAATTCAAGGGGGCACCCTACAAGCTTGTTGGTCTG
>NW_027179748.1:240000-242500 GCF_036669935.1 Montipora foliosa
ATCTGAGAATGAGTTCCATTGATCAGCAGCATGATAAGGAATAGAGCGAAGGCCATAAGTAAGTAGTTGTTTTTAGGTATAGGGAGTGTCAGAATATTATTAACGCGTAAAATATAAAAGCTACTACAGAGAGTGAATGTATTCGTCATATACCTTAGTACATGAAATTTTCGCGACACGTTAATTTCGCGAATTTCGCGATTTAAAAAAAAATCGTGAAATTTAAGTGACGCGAAAATTAAATGTCGCGAAAATAACATAACGCGAAAGTTGACTCACATTATGTCATAACTAAACAGCGACTTTATTACACACGTTTATAACAATCATTTTGAGCTTTTCTGTGGTAATATTCTGGTCCTCTTCATCGCTATTGCTTTCCGTCTCTACTCCAGGTAGCACTTCTTTTGTGCAATCCTCAAACTGCCCATTTACTGGCTCCCTGAGTGTGTGTCACTCAAAACGCAAAATTAAAGTGAGTCAAAATGCAAAATTTTCGCAAAATCGCGAAATTAAGGTGTCGCGAAATTTTCGTGTAATAAGGTAGATAGGATCCTTGGTTAAAAATAAACTTTTGTAAATTAAAATGAACGTATTGTGTATAAGTTTATTATTCAGAGAAACACAATTTATTTTGTCCAATAAGTTACAATGTGTAGATTCGAAATCATTTAGCATAAACCTAAGAATCCTTTAATTCAAAACCTCTATTTTCTCGGTTTTTTTTAATTACCCGTGCTAGGGAAACGAAACAACACTCGATCAATTCATTTGCATCAACTGTGACTCGTAAGATGCTCCGCATCCTGATACATGTGGGCTTCTTAACCCGTGGCAGAGTGTTAAACTCGTTCAGACTCAATGCATAAATGATGTACTTGTTTCAGTATTACTCGGCCACAACTGGACACTACTCATTGAGTCCACTTACCCTAGCCACACATGAAACATCTGACTCTTCATCATCTTGAAGGACACAGTTTTTGTTGACCCAGTCCTTTACAAGTTCATAAGTCTCTTCTCTTAGACTATCTACATATCTCCAGTACTGCGAAAACTCCTGCCAAGAAAAATAGGGTCAAACTTAACTTTTGTCTTATGTTATTTCAACCTTTTGATTTCAGTGTTACTGAGGCAAAGAATTAGAAACAGCTGGTTACATTCCTTCTACTAAGGAACCCTAATATAAATCTCTTGCCTTGCATAGGATGGTACTTGCTTGCACGCAGGGATTATGACCGTTTTAGTGACCTTTAAATACAACAGTTTTTGAACACAGAGCCCTTACCACTTCACTTTCTTTCTCAAGTACTTTAAGCCTCCTCTCCAGCTTATTCGCTTTTTTTTCTTTCATTGTCAAGATCTTCAACGGCCTACAACACAACATAAGTTCATCAACCACAATGTAAAGGTTTGAAAACAATGTCCGTCAGTTACTGTAGCTGGTTGTTCGTATGGCAAAAGAATAACACTGAAAACACATCACCTGCTCCAGCTTAATTGGGAGATCCGTATTTCGACTTTTCAATCTTGAGATTTCTTCTTGTAACTGTTCAAAGTTAAAGAAAAAAATTACTTTTACACTGGATACAGGTGAATTGTATCGAAACTTTAGGTGGTTAGTTCTTTCGTGCTCTACGGGTTGCATTTACCTCTTCCATATATCCGGTCGCTGCTTTCTGTATTGAGGGTGTCCCTTTTCCTGCTACAAGGAGATAAATGAAACTTTAAACTCGCTTCTGATAGAAAAACTCTTAAACTCGCTTCTGATAGAAAAACTCTTAAACTAAGTTCTGAAAGAAATACCACATTGAATCACCTTTCGCCGCTTCGGTTCTTGAAATGAAATGTGTCCCTCCAATACATCCAACAGGAGTTTAAACTGTTCTTCGTCACTTTTATTGTGCAGGGCCATGAAATCACTCTGTGACTTTCGTGTTCAAACGATTTGGTGTCTGCAGCACTATAGAAAAGCAGCAATTTAATAGCCTGGCTACCATTACATGTATGTAGTGAGTTCTATTGTACTGCAAATAATGGAGAAATAATATATATATTATCCATATATAAGTGTAAGAGACACATGAGAGCAAGATGAAAAATTACATGTATTATAGATTTATTTACGTCGTTTAAGTATTTTACGGAGTGAAAATACTCAAGGGGAAAGATAAGCAATCTGTGTGCTTACTGGTTTTCCTTGTTGAATCTCCAACTTTCGCCACTTTAAATATGCTTGACCTTCTTGCGGTGGTTCTTGTGTTTCGTCCATGCCACTTAACTGATAAGGGACCTTTGTATTGATTGTACGTGGGTTATGAAGTCAGGTGGTCAGCTGGTGGAAGAGCTTGACTGAGAATCTTCCATCACTTGAGGCTTCTGAAGTATTTGTCATACAGTGGTCGGATATTGGAAGTTGTAGGTTTGTGAGAATGCTGGTGGCATCCCATATGGGAACGGTACAAATGGTGCTGAGTTAAAATAGGGGTTGAAGGCGGAC
>NW_027179748.1:262500-265000 GCF_036669935.1 Montipora foliosa
TTGAGTAAAAGCAGTAAAAGTAGCCCAAACTCGCTGGTAGAGTTCATGTGTGCCCGACAACAGTGCGGGATTTAACAAACCCTTCAGCGTAGTGACCAATTCTCTGGCAGAAGGTGGGTGGAAACTGGCGTTGGCAATTCGTCCGCCCCAGGGGAGATTTTCTTGAACTGCTCGACCTGAAAATGTGAAATGTAGTATGCACGCCTGGAATGTGGCGCGCTCGAAACAAAGTATTATATGTAAGTGATGTTGAAACTAGATCGCGAACTAAAATCATGACTAAAGGATGTTTAGAGGTCTGTTGGTTAGTGATATCGATAATAGCGGCATTATCCGTGTAAAAGGCTACACATTTGTTGGCCATAAGCGGCCCCTAAATGTGCAATGAAAGGACCATCGGAAACAGTTCTAAAAAGGCAATATTTAAATAGGTCCATGAAGCAGGCCACGCGACGTAAAACCAATGCTTACCAAAGATCGCACCATAGCCCTTAGAACTGGCTGCATCAGTAAACAGCTTGAGGGAAGACGATGTGTACCATTTATCATCCACGAAAAACGTTTTGCCGTTAAACCTATCCAAAAATGTAAGCCAAGTGGCCATGTCGGACTTGGCTTCTTTACTTAGGCGAATGCGATCAATCATGCGGCGAAGAAAGGCGCGGTCTGGGACAATAACGGAACAGGTAAAATTTAAAAGGCCTAATAAGGACTGCAATCCCCTAAGAGTAACTTTACGCTGTTTATAAAAGGTACGCAACAACATATGACATTTCTGAAGCTTATCGACCGGCAGCCTCGCTTCTTGTGTTACCGAGTCAAGCATGATCCCCGCAAACTGTAAAGTCGTATCTGGGTCGACATTTGTTTTTTCTGTGCTATGGGCACACCGAGGTACTCACACATGCCAAGAAAATTAGTTAAGTCGGCATGGCATTTGTTTTGGCTATCAGCAATAAACAGGAAATCGTCTAAAATATGCAGGACCCCTGAAGCTCCTAAACGGTTTATGGCAAGCCATCCTAGCGCCGAACTACAAGCTTCAAAAATAGTGCATGAAGAGGAGCAGCCCATGGGGAGACAGCGATCGAAGTAGTATGAGTTTTGCCATTTCATGCCCAACAGAGCAAAGTCATTGGGATGAATTGGTATGATTCGAAAAGCAGACTTGACATCTGTTTCCGCCATAAAACAACCAGCCTCCTTCCGTTTAATGACAGATATGGCATCATTGATAGGCGCATAGTGAACTGATGAACAATCCTCAGCAATGAAATCATTAACAGATGAGCCGGGGGGATAGGATAAATGATGTATAAGACGAAATTCCGACGGATCCTTCTTGGGAACTATGCCTAGCGGGGAACAACGAAAATTGTGAAAAGGCGGTTCAGAAATGGGGCCCACTATGTGACCAGCAGCAACTATTTGTGGTTGCTCGAGAGCGCTTTTCAGATTAGGAGATTCAAAAGCGTGCCGCTCACCCACAAAATGGGTACGAAAACCACAAGAAAAACCAGAAACTAAATACTCTTCAATGGAAGCAGGGTAGCCTTGTAAAGGATATTCAAGCTTGGTCATCTATACGGGCGTGACCGGCCGACTGTGTAAGACTTAAACCATTCTTGGGGAGAGCGGCACGCTGTTGATTAACGGCGGAGCATTGGCTGGCTGGGTGCTTGGCACCGCATTTGAAGCAAAGATGTTTGAATTTGCAACCACCACAGTATTTGTCGGCATGAAAGGATCAGCAGGTCCCTTTGGGAAAGGACTGGCGAGGCCGGGTGCGTGGAGACGCCATATCCAGCTTAGGTTGCGCAGGTTTGGCATGGAAATTTATAACCGCCTTAATCCAAAGTTCCCAATGAATGGTATCCCAAGGGGATAGGGGAACAACGAAAATTGTGAAAAGGCGGTTCAGAAAAGGGGCCCACTATGCGCCCAGCATTGCGTTTCTTGTTTAATTTGGAAACAGTTATTTGTGGTTGCTCGAGAGCACTTTTCAGATTAGGAGATTCAAAAGCGTGCCGCTCACCAACGAAATGGATATGAAAACCACAAGAAAAACGAAAAACTAAATACTCTTCAATGGAAGCAGGGTAGCTGTGTAAAAGATATTCAAGCCTGTCCACCTTTACGGGCGTGACCGGTCGACTGTGTAAGACTTGAACCATTCTTGGGGAGAGCAGCACGCTGTTGATTTACGGTGGAGCATTGGCTGGCTGGGTGCTTGGCACCGCATTTAAAGCAAGGATGTTCGAATTTGTAACCACCACAGTATTTGTCGGCATGGAAGGACCAGCAGGTCCCTTTGGGAAAGGACTGGCGAGGCCGGGTGCGTGGAGACGCCATATCCGGCTTAGGTTGCGCGGGTTTGGCACGGAAATTTATAACCGCCTGAATCCAAAGTTCCCAATGAATGATATCCCAAGGGTAATGGTCAGGGGCTGACTGTCGTATGTAACGAAACTGTTCGTCATAGAAATACCAGTCACCGGCC
>NW_027179748.1:270000-277500 GCF_036669935.1 Montipora foliosa
AACTGTCAAGAAGGTAATCACTGTTGCTGTTGCTGTCACTGGTGTTTCGTTTCTTGGCTCTAGCTCTTGTTTTCTTAACTTCATTCTTTTTCCACACTTTGTGCACAAGCCGTCATACTCTTCGTCACTGTCGTCTTCATTATGTTTCTTTTCTGAAGCTTTTCTTTTTCTTTTCCTTATTTTCCTCTCAGCTCTTCTTCCTAATTCTTCAAAATCTTGATCACTGTACATGTTGTTGTCTTCTGGGTTGCATTTAACATTTTGCTTGCTTAAATCGTTAGCTTCATCGCATGAATCATACTCCTCATTAATGTTTCCCTTGCAGCTTCTGTTATCTGATTTGACCTGTTCATTCGTCCCTGCTCTTTGATTTCTTTGCTGTTTTAGGTATGAATTTACGTTTGAGAGTAACGCTCGAGGGGCCTGGGCTAATGCCATCACATATGCCGACGTTTTTGTTTTCAGATTGTGAATGCCACTTTGAAGGTGTTTATCAAGCTGGAATAAAGGCGTCTTAGACCTCTTACATGGCGAGAGGGGGCAGAATTTTACTTGCCGATTGTGTGCCTTTTTCTCCCCAGTCAAATAACCATGAAGCTTACGCTGCAATTTTAATAGCGATGGACTTCTCCCTTGGTGGCAACTAAGATTTTTTACACTTCGACCACACTTTTTACAGATCCTAGAACCCCTCACAGGGCGTTTGACATTAGAAGATGTTGAAATACCATTATATGCAGAGGTTGAAGGAACTTCTTTGCTGTCCTTTTCATTCATACTATTAATTGGAAAAAATGAAGGAAGTGCTTAGTTTTTAAAGTATGTCAATAACAAAAGTTCACAGCCCACTTTCAAGCAATAATTATTTAGAACCAAATTAAAGATAGTGTTATATTTAATCAGTTTCAGGAGCACTCTGCAATTTTCCATGCTAATCTGCAATAATGCTTACATACAATTTTCCATGAACAGAAACAGCCATTGTATCAACTTCATAGTGAGTGACAATATCACAATAGTTGGCATGGGCGGTTTCTGGAATTTACCTTTATCATGAAGGAAGCTTATCACAAGAACACTATGTGGGCGTTGAAGCATCATTATTTGCAGAGGAAGAAGTAAATCCTTCACTGTCCATTTCATTGATACTATAAGGGAAAAATATGGTAAATTGAAAAAGGTTGAACAGCAGGTTAACAATATGCCTTGGAGATGAACATACTGTCTGGGAGGAAGTTGATTACCATTAGAGCTTAGATTAGCCCCTTCTCTGGCAACTTTTAAAGATGGAGTTAAACATGTTTTGCTATCGTAAGTGGGGGGGGGGGGGGGGGTTTTAAAAAGTAATTTTAATGTTAAATGGTCTTTAAGATGTATTATTATCATATTTTTCAGAATTGGTTCATACAAATTTTACTCTTTTACAGATTATCTCTATGGCTTCTTACATTTTTAATGTTTTTCGTCCTTTAATATTTTATCCATATAGTTGTTGCCATTAAATTGTAATAAATAAACAAACTGTAAATGTGAGTGAAATGACATATTTGTATAAATCTTAACGCTAGTACATGTACCTAGTTGATATTGTTGAAAAGGCTTTTTTTTCTCCTTCAAAAAATTATTTTGTTAGAAAAGTACTCTTCAAAGAGAAGGTAAGCTCTGCACTTCCGGGCATATTATGATTAGTCACGCATGACTCAAGGGGTTATGCTTTCCGGTTCGTGGAAAAATGCGTAAAAAGCTGAAATTTTCACTGTATTTTTACACTTGCCTAAATGCTGGCAGAGGTCAAAAAACGCTCGTTTTAAACATTATTGATGTGAATACTGTAAAGGAATGTATAGCAACAGCAAAATCTATGCTTGCGTCTGTTATTTTATTCGAATTTGATCTAAAACTTACGCGCATGTGGAGCCAGTGTGTGTTTCAAATTTAAAGATTTTCTTTGTGATGCCTATACTACCTTTTGATTAAACGGAACATGATTACCGTTCATATCATCGCTGAATCTGAAGGATTAATGTCAAGTCTTTCATACCTAAATTTAGTAAAAGTACTCATGCAGTTTTGAAGTAAAATCTTTCATTTAAAACTCCTTTTCATGACAGCCCTTTAATATGGAATATATACCTCAAACCTCCAGAGAACACAGGCCTGTATAAGAAGGTTAAATAAGAGCCAGTTGAGTACTAGAGAAATTGAAAGATACCACAAACTTCTTTAAGCAGTGTGCTGAAGCTTCTGGTGGACGCGGCTACCAAACATCACATAACGCAATCTCATAACGAAATACCTTGGTGGGCTTTTGACTTCCACCCAAAAAAGTACATGAATTAAAGTGTTTTACCGGTAAAGAGATAAACCCGTGTTAGATATTAGTGCAGACTTTCACACAAAAAGGGACTAATTTTTCTCTTAAAATATGCGTGAAGGAAATACATAAAACAAGTACCCTGAAGCAGGAAAATTCTGTTTCTGGTATTCCCAACAGAAGGGTGTATTTATTTCTGTTGGAAAAATTGACCGGTTATACTTGCTACAGTAGCAGATACTCATTAGGGAGTTTAAGGAAATCACTACGGCTGGTGCTACTACGGCTACCGTGCCTGAAAAGGTCTGGGGAGAGTACGGCGCGGTGGTCTGCTAAATTTTAAGTTTAGCAAAGCAAAATACAAGGAAACATGGGCTAAGGAGTTTAAAAAGCTCTTTTATTTAGTTTCTCACAGCCAAATGGCTTTGCTCAAAGGACGATGGCCATTGTTCGCCTTGCTAGGACGAACAGATTATTTCTAAGCAAAAGTGAATGCTATACACCTTGTACAATAACAACAATTTGACGGATGAAATATATCATTTCAGAGACAAATATTGCAAAGAATATCGAGTGAAAAAAACAAACATATCAACACTCAAAGAAGTAAAATAGCATCTTATACTATCCAGATATAAAACATCTTCACTAAATCCTCAAAGCAAACTTAACCAAAGAAACACAACCTCGTGCTGAACATGAATATTTCACTTGACTCACTTCACTATTCCAACACCTTTGCCAAAACTTATCGTAAGTTCATGATACGGATTTACAAGCTTATGAGAGGCAACCTTGACACAATCCTGGACTTAAATTGACTTTAAAGGATATAGTATCCAATGAAATTCTTAAAATGCCGAGATGTCCATTGAAAAGGGCCAGAGAAGCAAAATAAACCCAACGTAGTAGCCGCTACGGCAAAACATCCCGACTCACATGGTCAGATTTCACACTACGGCTGGATGCAACCGACGTACATGCGCAGTGTCTCATTTTGGGGGAAATTTACTTCCAGCAGCCGTATTAGCGCCAGCCGTAGCGATTTGCTTAAAGTCCCTATTTCTGGAAGCAAATATCCTCTGTGAGTATTTGCTACGGTACTAGCAAATAGGCCTTGTATGGTAGCAGATACGCACTTATGGTAGCAAATATGCACAGCAATCTGACTCTCTCTCTCTCTCTCTCTGTAAATAGGAAAACAAGTTCACAACGTGTGGGGTCTGTGTGGCTTTAACACTTTGCCTCCAAGCAACAA
Source organism: Montipora foliosa (assembly GCF_036669935.1). Classification (NCBI taxonomy): domain Eukaryota; kingdom Metazoa; phylum Cnidaria; class Anthozoa; order Scleractinia; family Acroporidae; genus Montipora; species Montipora foliosa. Next base: position 273,573 of record NW_027179748.1, read on the forward strand.
TGGATAAGGACGAGGGGAAGTCTTTTGCAATCAAAAGAAAACTCCACAACGAACAACAAATGTACGTTTACTGAAATTAAAGATTTCATGCTTGTTGTGTTTCACTGACTTGTTTTCTATTGGCAATTCAAAGGGCTGAAAGGAGAGTATACTATGGTAACTGCTTGAGAGCTGAACGGGACCTGAAGCGTTATCTGTCATTAATTCTCAGTGGTATGGATCGGTCCAAAACCAACATACCACATGCAAATTGTCTTTCAAAGGTGAGTATAATATCCAAGCACGTAAGTTGGCAAATTTCATATTTATCAGCATACAAAGAGTGACAAAAGTGTTGAGACATTTTGTCCTTTTGGAGTACTTAAGGCTCATTTCCCCCTAAACTATACGATACACACCCCCTCCACCCAAAACAATGTTGGATTTCCTGTCTCTAGAACTTTCTTCTTTCCCGTGCAACATTGAAAAGGGGGAGTGGTGGTGGCTCTTAATGTAAACGGGATTTGAAATACACCTTATTCCAAAATGGCAGCGACCCAGGATGGTCTGGGTTGAGTTGCATTAAAACGAGGCATCGAGGGCCAGGGAATACAACACCATGGCGTCCTTTCGAGACAACCCTGTGTCTGGTCCTTCGTTTTTGATGGAGGACGATATTCCTGGTAGTTCATTGAATGGAAGAGATCCGAATGGGTTGAAGAATTCCGAGTTAAAGTTTTGGTTAAACTGTGGTGGCGATTCATCCAAAGGATTGTCCACAAAAGCACAATTTTGTAAGTGGTAACTTTTGAGTCCCCAAAATAATAGCCTTCATTGCTGTTGCCTAGATTTTTAATCGCTTCATTCTCTCTCAGGGTAAATGACTACTTGGAAGCGAAGATCGAACACCTTCTTGTCGACCCCGGCGTAAATTTTGTTTATACCAGGCACAAAAGGCGACTCCTTGGCCTAGAAGATGCTTTGGATCCGAACACACCGAACTCATCAGCTCCTTCTGATAACACAATGAAGGTAGCTTTTCCTACTGATGGATGGGGGACAGCACTTGCAAAAATTCCGTTATTTACCTGTGTGGAAATGGACAGACAAATTGCAAATTCAGGAAAAAAGCACCCAAACAGCGAATATCACTTGTTGCTTACAGGTCTTGGAAAACCCAAGGCTTTTCTGGCTGATGAATACCTTCACGAGATCCACGAGATCCACCAGATCCAGACTCACCAAGATCAAAGTCCGCGAGGAACCACATAACTTGAAACTTGCGCTCTGCATTGTTTCTGGAGAAGTAGAATATGCCTACTGTGGGCCAAGTTTTGCTGCTGGAAAGTTCGGCTTCTGCAACCATATCCTGGCTTCGATGATGAAAGTCTGTAAATATTCTTTATACGACTGCACGGATGTTCGAGACCTGAAGGATGAGGAAGATAAGAATCCAACTACAGCATGCACTTCTGCTTTGCAAACTTGGCACAAATCAAGACTTGATGGAATCCGTTCCCAACCTGTCATGGAAGTGGTCATTTCCAATCCTGGAAATAGCGCCGACAAAGGCAAGAAGACTGCTGTGACCTGCCTGTTAGCTGAAGCAAGGAAAAACAGAGAGTGACTCAAGGAAAAAAATTCAGAACTTAGTCGAATTTCTTGAGCAGCATAGCTCAAAAATTGGTCTAACTCGTTTTCAGGCTGATTGATTGATACTGCCAATCAAGACAATCTGGTTCATATCAGCTTACCTTCATGGAGTCCAATTTCTCCTTCACAAGTTCGTTCGAACGATTTCAAGCGGCTGATCATTACACAGTAACTGAATTTCCACCATACCCTTCTTTTCCTTTGGACGATCACAATAGATCTTTAATTACACCAGATACTCTCAGTGATAAAGAAAAAGAACTTCTCGAGAGCTTAAGAGTCAATGTAATTGATGCTAACAAATTGGAAGAGAAAACAAGAGATCAGGCAGAATGTGATGAGTGGATGAGAGAATGAAAACTAAGATTCAGGGCATCCAACTTTGACAAAATTTCTAGAAGACAAAGGAACCATGAGAAGGTTGTAGAAGATCTTTTGGCACAAAAATCAGTCTCAACAGATGAAAAGGAGCATGGCAAGAAGTATGAACCACTGGCATTTAAAGGAATATGAAAAATAGTTACGAAAAATGGGAAAGCCTGTTAAAGTGTTAAAAAGTGGCCTATTTGATCCAAAAATTATTGACTTGAGTTGCAGAGACAGATTTGGAATAGGGGAAGTGAAATGCCCATCTTAATGTCACGCCAACGGATGCTTGTGATGACCCTGGCTTTTTTATGGAGAAAAAAGATGGGAAGCCCTTCTTAAAAAGAGGACATGTCTATTATGATCAACTGCAGGGACTAATGGGACTGACAGGTGCCCAGTGGTGTGACTTTATCGTTTATACCAGCAAAGGGCTAAGCGTGGAGAGGATTATGTTTGATCAGGATCACTGGGATACCCTCCGTGACAAACTGTGTGATTATTATTTCAAATACTTTCTTCCAGTAGCTGCTATGTAAAAACTAAAATGTTTACAAATAATTGAATTGTGATTTTATTTAACCTGTGAAATTCACTGTATTTCCCATACATTGATTTCACTGGTATAATTCTGTCCATTTAGTACTAACAGTGAGATATTGTTTCGTGGGTCAAATAAAATCTCTATCTTGTGATAACATGGTCAAAAAACTAATGAATGTTTAAGGTGTTCCACATCGAACTTTTTCAGTTGTAGAAAGGAAATTATACTAGAATTGTGTTGTATATTTTCAATTTATTTCTCACCAGGAAGAAGGCGTCATCAGTACAATTCCAAAATGTTGGCTTTTACTTCGTGTAAGAGACACACATGAAGTACAAAAGCTTTAGGGGTCTTTAGGGATTTCGAAGTCTGATTAGGCATTGTTTCACGATTTTTGTTGTATTGTTTTACGTCATGTGTGTCTTCTACACAAAGTAAAAGCCAAAATGTTATTGCCAGCTCAAAAATGCAAAAATTTGGTTTTTGCTTTAAATACCAGGGATTAGGTACACTGAGTTCTGTTACTTCCATCACCCGGGAATCCCCATGTGCATTGAAACTAAAAGTTCTAGAATTAAGGTTTGGCTCGTGACACAAGGTTTGATTCTGGGGGTGTAAGGGTTTTAAAGGCTATGAATGGATGATACCTTTGAAAGTTACATAACATAGCACACACTGACCACATTTGGTTTACGACCCCAAACATTGTGAATGGTACTATACTGTCCCATATGTGGAAAATTTTGATTTTGTTTATCCCTCTTTCTACATGGATACCAAGGGAGGCAATTGACTGTCTCAACCACTTCCTCAGGGCTCATTTGCCCCTTATTTCCCAAAAAAGGTGGTATATTCAGGGAGACTTCAAGGGGGAGAAGATCCTTCACAGTAAACCCCTTATCTGCCATGACAGAGTCTCCTCTGTCACATTGCAGATTAAGGAATCCCGACCTTGTGACAATCTCTCTGTCAGAGATATGGCCAGTATAGAGCTGGCTAATTAAGGTTATGGCACCTCCAGGTCAAATGCCAATCGAACCTTTCAGAATTGTATGATTTTTGTGTGAACTGAAAAGTTCGCTATTTAGATGGAGACTCTTCGGCATCTGACAGCAAATCTCGGTAAAGTTGATGATGACCCTGGTAGATGGCATAAGTCAGCAGGCATGTGGTGGTCAACTTTGGCCCTTGATGGCCACACTGTAATTTTGCAAAATTTCAAATACGTAAAATTAACCCACAAAATGGTTATTCGACTGACCGTTGTCTGCAAAATACCATACAGATGGCTCAAGTGTTCCTCTTTAAACCTTTGCCTTAATCTGCAAAGAGTTAAAAAAAATTCTTCCTTTGGGTTTAATTGTCTTGGTGTTCCCTGCTTGGGGG